>NC_050603.1:1800000-1985000 GCF_013368585.1 Megalops cyprinoides
TAGTGAAAAAGCTGCAGAAATCTCAGAGTCAGGAGGTTTATTTGAAGGAAACTTCAAATGACTTCAAGCTTTAATCTGTAAATAGAGTCACAGCACACTGTGCCCTGAGGTCTGCTGTGAATGAGGGTAACCATGAAGGGGTTTTTCTTCATAATTTATTAGTGTAAAAAGGTTCATAAGTCTAATTCATAGTTGTAGCTTTACTGCTGTGTACTTTGCATTTAATAATTTTATGTATAACAAAGAGGCTGAGATTAAGTTTTAACAGCTTTATACAATATAAATACAATATTTGTATTTGAACTGGTTGAAGTTTTGAATCTTTAACTTTTTCTGTGATGTTATCTGAAGTCAAAGCTGAGTGAAAGACAGTACAGGAGGAAGGAGGTGGGCACAGATGCAGCTCTCTGGGGAAGTCAGAGCTCGTTAATCTAACACAATCTAACACCATCTGAGACAGGTGCAGGATGAGCATCAAACGGAGGGAAGCACTGCACCCCTCCCTGTAGCGGCTCCTCAAGGAGCAGGGTGCATTGTGGGTAACACCGCTCACATTCCCTCACCAGGAAGGACCGTAGCACAGGGTCAGCATTGACAAGCACAGACATGTTCTACCTGTGTGTGTTTAGTAAGAGTGTGTGTGTGAGTGAGTGTGTGTGTGTGTGTGAGTGAGTGAGTCAGTGAGAGTGAGTGGGGTATGTGTGTCTATGAATGGGGTGTAGGTGTGTGTGTCTGTGTGTATGAGTGTGTGTGAGTGGGGTGTGTATGTTCACGAGCTGTGTGTGTGTGTGTGTGTGTGTGTGTGGCAGATTTAACATTTTGTTTTTTGCTGAATGATTTCCCTGTAAAGACTTGTAGAATTAGCTGTCTTTTCCACACATATTTAGTCTGAGATTAAGAGTGAGGTAATTGAAAACACGTATCAGACTGGCAGCTACAAGCGCAAGTCAATGTGCTCCATTGTAAAGCCCTGATGTGCTTAAGTCCCCACAAATGTGTCCCAAATCCACTTAGGTAGCCCACAGTAAGCCATTAAGTGGAAACACTCGACAGAACGGGCATTTGATGAAAGTTTTAACACCGAGTGTGTGCTGTACTCTCTGTACAGACGCAAAGCATCATGGGAAGGTCAGAAAGCATGCAGCTTTTGAGAAGCTTAAAGGAAACCAGCAGCTGATCTCTGGGAAAGGTCTTTTCATGCATTAATCTGTGTAGGATATGCGACTTGAAATACACTGTATGGATTTTTGATACTATGGAATGCATATATGTATACATATGTATATGTGTGTGCGTGTGTGTGACAGTGTACTTATATACTTATGTCTCTCCCTTTACATTACATTACATGCATTTAGCAGACGCTCTTATCCAGAGCGACTTCCATCACAATAGAACGGAAGTGTATCCGTTCAAGTTAAACCAGCAACAGTGTCAGACCAGGCTAACAGCACTCCCAGACCAGTGAGAGTGAGCACAACACTATTCAAGTCCTCCCACAAGTTAACCAGTGCAACCTGACAAAAGCCAGGTACACTACGATAATGTCAGTGTAACCACATATGTGTTGATATCACACGCAATGTCCTGTATGAATGACTGATGTTTCTAAATGTGTGAAGAGTTGCAGACGTTGGAGACGCAGGCGGTCGGCTCGTTCTCTGCGCTGTGCAGAGGTCGCAGCTCTCTGAGGTTCTGACGGCGGCCGCGCACGTCTGCGGCCGCGCTAATCAGACAGAACGACAGCGCTGTGGCTCGCTGCGAAACGGGGGCTGGCGGAAGCGGGGGTCGCAGGGGAGGGTAAATATAGCGCGTTGCGCAGGCAGCCGGGGACTGAAAGCAGCGTGGTCTGCGGCGTACCACGCGTTCTGCGGCGATACGCGCACAGAAACCTCCGCAGCTGCACGCTCGGGCGGAAGGCTATCTCTGCTGTATGGAGGGTAATACTGTTCGAAGCAGAGGAAGTGTCTGCAGTCGTCAATGACAACCTTACGACACCTCAAAAGGAGAGTCTCCACCCTGTGCTGCTTCTCGAAATGAAGCTAATAATGTGCATATCGCATACACACACACACTCAAACACATGCACACACAAACACACATACATACACATACATACACATACATACACATACACACACACACACACACACACACACACACACACACACACACACACATACACACACACACACACACACACACATACACACACATACACACACATGCGCACACACACACATGCGCACACACACAAGGACACACACTCACACACATGCGCACACAAACACTCAAACACACACATACACTCATACACACAGACACACACAAACCCAAGCACACATACACACACTCACACACATATGCACACACATGCATACACATGTACACACACACACATACGCACACAAACACTCACACACTCACACATACACACATACACACACACACACACACACACATATACATGCCCTGTGTGTGGGGTTAGGGGACGTGTGGGGAGTTTGGGGGTTTTGGGGTACCTCTTTGAGCTGGTCAGCGCTGCCCCACGATGCCGAGCGGCGGTGTGCTTTCCTCTTTCCCCCTCCTTCCTCAGCCCAGCATCCAGGAGTCTGCAGGGGGGGGCATATTACAGGGGGACAGAGATTATAGAAGAACAGGGGTACAGGGGGACACAGATTACAGGGGTACAGAGATTACAGGGGGACAGAGATTACAGAAGAACAGGGGTACAGGGGGACACAGATTACAGGGGTACAGAGATTACAGAAGAACAGGGGTACAGGGGGACACAGATTACAGGGGTACAGAGATTACAGGGGGACAGAGATTACAGAAGAACAGGGGTACAGGGGGACACAGATTACAGGGGAACAGAGATTACAGGGGGACAGAGATTACAGAAGAACAGGGGTACAGGGGGACACAGATTACAGGGGTACAGAGATTAGAGGGGTACAGAGGACAGAGATTACAGGGGTACAGAGATTTTGGGGTACAGAGATCACAAAGTACAGAGATTATGGGGTACAAAGAACCTTTTGGTACAGAGATTACAGGGTAGAGGAATTATGGGGTACATGCACGCCTGGTTGAGTCTGCAGCACCGTCCAAGATATGCCAACATGCCCCTCGTCTGTGGAGGTCAAACTAGTCAGGTGTGCTCTCCCAGAGAGAGGTGACCCCACACCCCGAGTCTACAGCCACAAGGTGCAGGGCAGATTATCAACACGCCTGTTTGAGTAAGAAAATACGAAGGAGTGCCCTGCTCAACGTCCAAGCATTCGTTATTCTGTGGTAAGAGCAGAGATTACACTCACAGAACAGCAGTCACCTGCACTGAGAATAAACGTCAGGGTCAGCTGGCAGGAAGCATCACACACTGAAACCCCTGCAGCCTCAGGAACCATCAGAGAACTAACCCCAGAAATGAGACAATACGCAGCACTGCACCAAGTGCTACCTTTTCCAGAGGAAACCAGTGGCATTAGAAGAATTACCCTTTTGACAACCCTTAAAAAGGCCAGCGTGACCGAGCAGCAGTGGTCAACGAGTGACAAATAAGTGTCCCTCAGTAACGTGTCTGGTCTGAAGCCAAACTCATTACATTCAACAGACACGTGACATCTAACATCTTTAGCCCACTTCTGGGACCCCAAAGCACAGACTACAAACCAGCAAAGACGGAAAATAGAGAGAGACACTGAGGAGGGAAGGAGAGAGAGAGAGAAAGAGAGGGAGAGAGAAGGAGAGAGAGAGACACTGCGGAGAGAGAGAGAGAGAGAGAGAGAGAGAGAGAGAGAGAGAGAGAGAGAGGAGTATCCCCAGAGCTGACTCCTGGCTGACCTCGGAGGGGGTGAAAGCGTGTGTCTGGCCCGTGTCTGGCGGGGTTTTACCCAGGGCCTGAAAAGCGCGCCTGTGCTCCTGTACAGACGGCCTCTGTGTGACAGAGAGTTTTAGCAGCGCCTGAGGAATTCTCTGGCCCCCGTGGTGAGTACGGCCGACCCCCTCCCGGCCGTGCGGCGGGGCACGCCGCGTCTGAAAGGCCGTCTTTGTGAGCTGACCTACCTACCTGTCAATCATCAGAGCAGAACAGCAACCTGCAGTCTCTCCAAACCGAGCCAAAGTCATCATATAAGGGATGACCATGGGCCCACCAAACACTTTCCCTGGGTTTAAATCACTCACAGGACCATTACTGGAACCTTCCCTTTACACCTGGAAGGGGTTTGCCCCACATCAGACCACAGCTGACAGGTTCCAGAGAGGCCTCAAAAACCCCACACTGGTGAAATGACACATTAATATAGAAATGTAAATACAGTTCTACTGTTCATATTGTGGTTTTGCTTTAATGAGCGCTGTGAGTTATTCTGCGACCAAAGGGAGGAAAAAAGAGAGAAGTGGGGAGTGCTGGATGAGTTTCGCGTCGTGCTGGTGGTGCCGGGATAGAGGAACAGAGTGTGATTTACGGAGCGCAGCTGTAGCAGAAGCACGTCGCGCTGTGAAAACAGGATATGTGTGGTCGCGTGGGCCGCGTTTCTCACAACGCTGTTACAGCGGAGGAGCAGAGAGAGAGAGAGAGAGAGAGGCCGCTCAGAGTCTACCCCAGACACACACTCACGCCCCATACCAGCCTCCGGGGTCGTTTCCACTGGTAACGGCCTGTTTCCATTCAGTGCGTTCACCCTTACACCTCCAAACAGCCGTGGGGCTTCACACTCATTATCAGCAATCGCCGGGGGCAAGGAGGAACCCTCGAAAACCCGGGCTCACCGGAGCACCGTACACTAACGTCTTCCCACAGCTACGAGGCACCAGATCAGACCAGGCACACACACTCCGTCACAGTAACAGCATCACCGGGGGCAAACGGACACTTCCTGTTTCTTTAACTCCCAATATGCTGGAGATTAACGCTTGTCCTGACTACCTGAGGCTTGTGTACCTGTGGCCTGAAGCACCTGACATAGCTGTTAGCCCCGTCCCCCACACCCTCATTCTGGGGTCGGCTGATCACTCCTGGGGCATGACCCAGCACCACTGTTGAACCATTTTACTGATTATTTCAGCACTAGTCTATCTGGCTGTGTGATACATGCACAGAGGAGGACTGTAAAGATGGGGAAGCATTTAGACGTGACACACAAAGTGCAGGGTTCAAGCGGGGGCCCATACCTATCTGTGTTGCATTAGGGTTTAAGGTTAGAGTTAGGGTTTAGGGTTAGTTAGGGTCAGGGTCAGGGTCAGGGTTAGGGATAGGGATAGGGTTAGGTGGGGAAGCAATTAGGCGTGACACGCAGGGTGCTGGGTTTGAGCGGGGGCCCATGCCTACCTGTGTGGCTTTGTCTCGGGTGCAGAAAGGGAGGAGCAGCTGGGGATCCCGGGGCCACTGGCCCGTCAGGTAGGGCCCTGTGATCGCACCCAGAGACGAGGTACGACGGATAGAGCCGGAGCCGCCCACCTGCTGAGGCTTACACCTGTCCACTAGGGGGTGCCAGAGAGAGGGAGAGGGAGAGAGAGGGAGGGAGAGGAAGAGCGAGAGACATTTCAAATGATGTACGCTAAACACAACATAACGATCTTCACAGCTCTTTCCCCTTATTCAAAGAGGGTCTGTCCTGATCTTTTCAAGCAGTTCACTCTAATCAGACTCTTACCCCCCCTCTGACACTAACAGCAAACATTGTTTTATCAGTGCTCCCAGTAGGGCAGTCCTTTAACACAAGCACAGCAACACACAGCAAAATCACTGCATCACAAAAGATTCTCCATGTAGAACATCACTGCTGGCTGCTAAAAGGCCTCGCTGCTGAAAGGAACTCAGATTGTTAAAATCTGTCTGCACGACTGAATAACATGCCAAGCGCAAACAGAGGAAACAGCAGCATCAGGTTCCCACTCTGAACTGCATCCCATAATGATGTATGAGCTACAGCCACACACTGGAATCCTGGCTGGGCCACGCAGCAGAGGGGAGCTTCCTATTGGTGGATACGGGACGTGGAATGCAGTCCCATTGGTGGAGCGCCAGTGTTCCGCCACGGAAGCCTGGCGGAGGCTGAGGTGTTCCACAGTGCAAATTCAGCTCTGCCTCCTCCTCACCGCGCACTCTCAATGACAGCGGGACCATTGACACGTTGGGCCAGACGCCCCTGGCCTGTGTGGTCTCTATGAGGCCTGGTTTTTGGGCCCTGGCGGGGGCAGGCTAACGCCTCACGCTGTGGTGGTGGTGTTGGGACACAGCCTGTCCCCCCAGCACCTCAGCGCCCGGCCTTTGCCGGCTCGGGGGCGCAGTGCACCTGCGCAGAGATAACAGGGAGTGTAAAAGACACCTGTGCACCTACTGAGCCTGTGAGGCAAATGCAAGGCCCCACCCTTCAGAAAAACTAACCAATCAGCATGGGTCTCCAGGAGCAACGTTCGGATAACACCATGGGAACAGATGGGCCTTGTAGGGCAGTGACACCATGAACGGCAGCGGAAACTGTCGACTATACAACTGCCTGTCAGGAAAGTGCTCCCTTTATAGGAGCCCTGCTGAATCACATGTACCATCTCTTTCACAGCCTCCCTTCCTTTACCTGAGTTACACCTGTGCACAGGTGCTGCAGCCTACCTTTTCTCACTCTGTTCTTATGGACCTAACTGCCTGAGTTTGAAGAACAGCCATTTAAAACCAAAGGGCCAATATACCTCAGTCAGTGCACTTAAAGCAATGTTTGCAACAACGTGGCTGGTTTGGTTTTAAGGCTAAATAAAGTGCAGTCTGCTGTTTTATGTTAAGAGGTAAGTCAGCTCCAGTGGGGTGACAGCAGGAAGCTCCTTGGTTTGTTTGTTTCTGATGCGGATACAGAGATAAGCCTTTCCTCCGACCCCTCACTGCTCCTCTGTGTGGCCACACAGGTGACCCCCAGGTGAGCCGCATTGCCTTTGATGTTCCAGTGCAGGTAAGAGGTAAGAGGTAAGAAGTGCACGGGTCACCTGGCCAAAATTCCACAGGATTACATCTCATCTCATCTCATGTGGCTGTTCTCTCTTCTCATGAAAACGTCTAAAGATTTTTACAATGAACCCATTCCCAGAGTAACACTAATTGTCACTCGCTTCATGCTTAATTGGTCATCCTATGAATATATGCTTCTTGGCAGTGACTATATATAATAACAATAATAATGATAAAGGGTTGCATTTATATAGCACCTTCACATCACTGTGTGGGGAAAGGCTCACCTCAGCCTCCACTAATGAGTTACGCACAACCAGCTCTCCCAAATAACTAAGTATTTTATCGGGAAGCAGAGCCCAACAGCAGTGAGGAGTTCAGGTTGAGACGGGCGCCAGCCTATCCCAGCACCCTGGGGCAGCGGGAGGGCTGGACAGGCGCCAGGAGCACACTGCCACCCTGCAGCTGATTCCCCAAATCAAGCAGTCAGCGGAAAACTCGCTGGGTTTGTAACGTGGCGGCGTGGAGCATGCCCATGACTTGGAGAGTCTGTTTGTAGCCTCCAGGACGTGCATAGAGGGGGAGCAGCATCCTTACAGACTGTCCTGAAGTGGCCTGAGAAAGATCTCCTATAGAGATCTCATTGCCAGGGCCTGTGATACACCTGTGATTAAAGTTTTGGGATGCGGTTCAAAGTGCATGAGCAAATTAAAGAGTATTATTTGCATATGAGGACTCATGTGGTGCTGCCGCACAGCCGCGGGGACAGAAGCAGTTGTTTGGCCGCTGTTATGGCATAAATGTATATCAGTCACACCAGGAAGTGAAAACAAACCCAAACCCTGAGGAAAGCGCAAATGCAAACTGTCTTTCCCCCAAAAGCTGCAAACAAAACTCAGACACAGAGGCCGTCTTTCCTGGTCCCTCATCAGCCACCGCCACAAAGCACACAAAACCACAGGAGAGCTGGCCGCTAAGCACGTCGCTCTTCTGCACCTTTGACATTTACAGGAATGAAAGCTTAAACAGATCGCTTGAGGAAGCGCCTCAAAACTCGCTGACAAAGGGTGAGGCTGGAAGGCTCGTCTGACAGAGAGAAAACATGAAGAAGACCATCTTTTGTTCAGGTTTCATTTACCTTTATTCTCTTTAGACATAGAGAGACGTGCCTGTATTTACAGCCCCATGTCTCTGTCTGCTGCTGGTGACACCTCTGCTTACAGATCTGTGCTGACCAGTTGCCACAGCAATGTACCACATAAAGGAATGAGGTCATGAGCTGGGGTGTGTTTTTGTGTTTTCTACCCTTTGAAACTAATCCTGGATCAAAATCAAACTGTTACACAAATCGATTGGGGTGAGGACTGGGGCGAGCAAACTGATCTTAGATCAGTTGTCAACAGCAGAAAGCGCCTGGAGGAATGCACCCTGGGGATGTGAGGAAGACTAGGTCTGTGTGAACAGGTGTGCAAACAGGTGTGCAAACTCGCACCATGTGACCGGAAGCAAATACAATTTCCTGTCTGACGGACGGACGTCTGTACAGGAAGGAATGTCACTTCCTCCAGCCCGGCCTCTGAGTCCGGCCTGCTTTTGAGGAAAGAGATTTCTCTGCCGAAAGCCGGGCCTGTCAGACGCTGCTGTGATCAGGGAGTGATGTCATCCAGCTTTCAGCTCTCATGATAAACTGGCTCATCCTATTTTTAGGGTCCTCACTCTATCACTGACTCTCTCCCTTTACAAACAAAATGCCCACTGAGGAATTGCGCTTTTCGCCGCGGCAGACGCTCCCCAGGGGAACAGTAAGAGCTTTTGGCTCTCCGAGCGAGAGTGATGAGTCACAGACCCTCTGATGCCAGCCAGGTACCAGCCCAGACAACATGTCTGCTGACAGCCGCGCCCTAAGATGACATTATATATGCGTAAAAGGCCGACCAATCAAAAAGCAGCAGCCGATTCACCCATGAAGTCATTTCCCAATCAGAGCTCAGTGGGTGTGTCTTACAATTCAGGGGTTTGGCTGACTGGATCGTAATTGGTCAGTAAAATAACGGACAAGTGGATAAGGTAAGCAGACAGCTGTCACCAGATGTAGGCGAGGTTTGCTGGCCGAGGCAGGCCGCACACACAGCTGGCTGCCTTGGATCCCACTCGCGGCGTTCCCACGACGACTCAAGAAACACAATGCGGGCGGTTACACAACTCCTGCTAATGTGCAAACAGGGGACAGTCCGTGTCCTACCGCGAGGCTGACTCTCATTAGCGCTTACGCAACTCCCTGTAAATAAAGGCCAGGTCTCTGTGCGAAGCCAGCGCCCAACGCAAGAGTGTCGAAGGAAAAGTGCTCGGGCCTTAGGCCCTCACTTCACGCTCATTCAGGGTACACACGGGTCCACTGCAGAACCAGGTGCAAAGGGAAAGTCGTTTTTTTTAATGCATGTCATAACCTGTTTGGTTAGTGGTATAGGCCAATGTATTGAGATGAGGAATTCATCGGTTAAAGTAGGTATAGGACGTGTCCTGGAAGGTTTGCATTGGATGTGTGGACACACTGGTGTGCTGTCTGGTTGTGGGTAACACAGTTAGCTGGATGACTCTCACCAGAACTGACCCCTGCATTCTTCACTCACATCACCTCTGACAGCCCGAGTCACAGGTGTGACCGTGTGACCAAAAATGTATTTACCTGTCTTATGAGCTTGTATATACCCCAGTCATGACATTCCATCCATGGGGAATACCGCATTCTGCACGGCAGGTACTGAGCACTGTGCCCTTTCTTAGCCATCAGACATGTATTATCAGGACAAAAACGCTCAGAGATCAGGCATCTCATTTCTGAGGGGGTCCTGTAAAGGGGTCCTGAAATAGTCACACAAAAAAGCTTAAGCCCCAGTGGTGGCTGTGACCAAGAAATAAGGGAGTCCTCAGTTACTGATTCCAGATCAGAATCTAAATTTTACACTAAATAGTTTGGGTCTGCATAAGAGCTGGGTAAACTGATCTCAGATCTGTTCTAACAGGCAGAAGGCAGCTGGGACAGCTGCCATGTCCCTCTCCCCAGCATGTCAGGTGATGAGCTTAAAGAGTGAACAATCAAAGGAAATAAAAGTCTGAGAGAAAGTATCACTTCCTTCATCTCCAAATCGAAAACAGAGAGCAAAGCCTGCTGCAGTCAGAGGGTACCACTGTGTGAGTCACAGAGCACTCTGGGATTCCACTGAGAGAGCGCAAACAGCCCTGCCATCACTGGAACAATCCCATCCCCCCCCCCCCCCCCCCCCCCCCCACACACACACACACACACACACACACACACACACACACACGCACACATATAAACACACACACACACACACACACACACACACACACACACACACGCACAAACACACACACACACACACACATATAAACATAAACACACACACACACACACACACATATAAACACACACACACACACACACACATGCAAACACAGGCACACACACACACACATATAAACACACACACACACACACACAAACACACACACACACACACACACGCACAAACACACACACACACACACACACACACACACACACACACATGCAAACACAGGCACACACACACACACATATAAACACACACACACACACACACAAACACACACACACACACACACACACACGCACAAACACACACACACACACACACACACACACACACACACACACACACGCACAAACACACACACACACACACACACACACACATGCAAACACAGGCACACACACACACACACACATATAAACACACACACACACACACACACACAAACACACACACACACACACACACACATATAAACACACACACACACACAAACACACACACACACACACACACACACACACACACATATAAACACACACACACACACACACTCACACACACTCACACACACAAACAAGCACATGCACACAGACTTTGTAAGCCGAAATGCTCTCACTCCGAAGCCCTAGCCCTGCTTTCTGCACTGTTTTCCTCGCAGCGGCTGGTCTCTGATAAAGTGTGTGGTTTTGGTGTGTTTCAGTGCTGAATGTGTTGCATTGTTCTGTGTGTATCACCACTCTTCAGCCCACACACACTGCCCAGTGGAAACACACGAAGCCGTACTGCACACTGTGTAACGAGGGGCTTCACCTCGATGGCTCTACTGTATTAAAGCTTACGACATCTTTCACCATGACAGCTTCACTACTGCGTTGCTCATTTAGCAGACTCCCTTGTCCAGGGGACCTCGCATGGCTTGAAAATCATCAGCTTTAACTAGTGATCTGTACTATTTATGTATCCATTTATAATGGAATGGGTAACTTTTGGTACACAAACCCTGCTCCTTAATGCTACACCACTCTGCTCCAGGTGAGGTACAGGGTGTCTCTGACTGAATTACAGCCATATGGATGTTGCAGGAGTGTTGCTACAGCTGACTGCACATTAACAGCGAGGACTCCCTGTTTGAGTTTAGGGGCTCCGAGGCACTGGGGCTCACCCCCCTCTCTGCAGCATGAAGCCACTTGGTATTAAAGTTCACCCCCCCCCCCCCCCCATCTCCTGTAATGCTGGGCAAGATGCCAGCCCAATGGGGCAGGGGCAGCCATTTTTAAAATGTTTGGCTCAAACTGGCCAGGAGTCAAACCCGCTGCCCACTGAGGTCAGAGCAGGTCACTGAAATGTCACGCTGCAAACTCCAGGATGAGTCTCTGTTTGCATGTCACACCCACAGCTGCAATGGATTATGGGGGAAAAGAAACTTCGCTTAGCAACTGGAGTGTAAAAAAATCTGTCATCTTTAATTATTACTTTGGTGAAATTCTTCGAGACAGACCAGCTAATGCCTATTGTTTTTCTTATCACGGTTTTCAAAGATATTAAACATTCATTTCAGATAGAAAGCTCACTATGAAACAATTCTTCGTATGAAGACAAGACACCTGTCATCACCTAATATCCACTCCCGCTACCATCTTGCATAATGTTCTGACAAAGTTTCTGCATCACTGTGGCAATGCTGTGACATAATGTGTGTTGGGTGAGAGGTGCATGTATACAAACAGGGAGGAGTGTACCCAGAGCCAGCAGAACCGCAGATTGTCACTGTGAAGGTTTTCTCTCGGTGCCTTCAGTCACGTATTCACATTCTTTTGTTTACCTACTTGAACACCGAGCGAATGTGTCGAACGAAAGCAGGGCATCACTTTCTGGAGCTGTGTGAAGTGCCTTTGTGGCCGTGAGCCCGGTGCTGGAAGGGTGATGTCATCGTTTTCGGAACCCAAAGGGTCGCGAGGTGGAATGTCACCCCCTGGTCTCCCTCGCCTTCACGCCTGACCTGTTGCCCCGGGAAACGCTTTCAGCATGGCCTGTGCCTGAGAATGAAGGCCTGGTGACACTTAACAGAGGGTCTGCCGGACGATTTAAAAACGACAACACCCACATTTCTGAGCAAACCCCTGTAACTCACAGCACAGCCTGCAGCCACACTAGTGATCATTACCTCTACTGAAAAAAAACCACTGCGATCACCACAACCAAATCACACACAGTCCTACTCAATACCCACAGTTAATTTTAACCCTAGTTGGCACCCTGTAACCATGTGGTTTCACTCAGACTCAAAATTACAACAGAACTGTAATAATAATGAACAAGGAGGCACGGAAAAACACCTGTTATTTTTTCCTTTCAGGAGCATCCCTCCTGCCAGGTGGTCTCTGCCGGACCCAAACCCGTGCCACACGTCTGATTATGTGTGAAAGAGCACGGCTTTACTCGTTTGCTGCAATGCGGCATGGGGTTCGTCGGCAGGGGCGCAGGGACGCGAGACACGCGAAATACGTCCCCTCTCGATTTGGGGGCTCATTCCCGTCAAACTGATGACAAAAAATCTCCGTCACCTCCTCCATGGCTGGATGGGGTTGAAGGTCATGGCTTTTGGGGGGTGGGGGGGTGAGGAATGCGAGGCTTCTGGCCGTCGCTGGTACCCCAACCTGCGGAACCCGCATTGCAGATGATGCACACAATGATGGGGCCGCCATTTTGAGAGGAGGTAAGGGTGGGCGGCATTACGCCCCGGCTGTGAAAGAGACGTCGCGACAGCAGGAATGCGGTGACCCCAGAGCAGACTCCGGGCCCAGTCTCCCAACAATGTGCAGAGGGTCACGTCAGTAATATCTGCAGCTTCACAGAGACGGCCCCAAATAATGCCCACCCCCACCGCCAAGTTCAGCGGGCTGGGCCCTACCCGACAGCGCTCGCGAGGGAACAAAAATGGAAGTTCGCTTACATACTGGGTGTGCACAGATTCAAAATGCAATTGTAATAACCGGACAGCAAAGTTCAACACATTGAAGCTTACAATGATTTTTTTTTTGACCTGAACATTGCCCACTTGCTCCAGGTGACCTGAGCCATTCAGTAATCAAAGACGTGGGGCAGAATCGTTGGGCCTGGGGCGTACCTGTATTTCGATTTCAGAGATTAAGTGACACATGCACTTTGGATTTCATGGGCCTAGGACCTGCCCGCATCTTAGTGGCCTTGCATTTGGGCTCTCCACTCACCCACCGTTTCTCTTCCTCTGAGAGGAAGCGCAGCCTGGCCCCCGCAAAGGGATGGCTCGAGCCAGGCGTCTCGTGCCTCTTGCACACCGATCGCTATGTTTCTCGTGCGATGTGAGGACACGCGCTGGGGTTGTGCGCACGGGGACAGGCTGACCGACGCGTCTGCAGCACAGCCGTGTTTACATCTCGCAGGCTAGGCCACTCGGCGTCCGTGCGACCTTCGCGTTAGCCTTCCAGCTAGCTCTCTAACGCACTTCTTCCTACCCATTGATCTACCGGTAAACAACGCAGCGCTGGTGCCGAGCGACGGCGCCCGGGTTCTCACTGCGCCATGCACATTTTTTTATTTTTGGCTTTATTTAGCAACTCCCTCTTGTCCCCTGCCATTCCTGTTTTTATTTTCTTGAGATGATTTTTTTTACACGGCAGGAACAGCTCCTGTTTTGCTAGCTGCCACATCGCATCAGCAGTCAAAATCATACCAATTTCGAGCAATAGCGGCTAGCTTCCTAGTTAGCTCCTAGAAAACGGTCCACAATAACAAGATAACAAGCTATCTAGCTACTGCCATGTCGAAAACAAATCATATCGCTGTTCCGCCACAGGACTGTCAGTATATCGCTGCAGAGAGAGAGAGGGCCATTGCTGGTTAGTCATAAGCATCCAGCGCACTGCTGTATAATACGCAGCTATCTACTGTAAATTATTAGTAAAATAGCTGACACGGTACATAATTTCAGGTGGATTATTAATTAGCCCCTTGGATTCACATGCACAATCTTGCGCAAATATAACGCCATCTAGGCAAAGGGACTTTACGTTCTAAGTGACCTACATTCCGCTCATAAATAAGAAGACAGTGGTTAGCCTGCAAGCTAGCTAGCTGGCTAACTAATAACATAGGCGGCGGATGGAGGATGGAGCTGCAGCCATCTGAAAGCTCGCCTTTTACCTCTGCTCACGGGTGAGTTGGGACTCCGCTCAGGTGAGCTCTGGCTGTCAGGCGGCGACCGTCTCTGTCCGACGATCAGCCTCGCTTCCACCGATCCGCTCCCTCCCGGGCTCGCCAGCAACTGCGTCGGGCTTGCGGGACCGGAGCTGCTGGATGTCGTCGGTTCCGTGTTGCTACCGACTGAGAAGGAGGAGGGAGAGCGGGCTGGGCTCTGGCTTCCACGCAAGAGCTGGTACGGCACGGTGGCGCGGACGGGCAGCAGGCGAGCCGTGCTGTTGCTGGTGTTGGTGCCGGATGGGGCGGTTGGAGACCCCTCGCTACGTCTGACCCGCTGCTGGAGGTGTGATGCGCTCTTGGCAGATGCTGACATTACTGCGAGGCAGAGTCAACAGTTCAGTTGTAAAACATTAGCTAAGACACTTGATAGCTAGCCACCAATCTGGCTAGCAATACAGCCTTCCCGAAGTCTCCTGTTCGCGATCAAAATGTTGTAAATTGTGGTTTACAAAAATATGAACTTCCCTGGGACAACTGTGGCTTTGCAAATATTTATCTTGTTCTACTCATACAGTTTTACATAAAGTGCCAACTTATTTATATGGCTTGGCTATACTGTAACGTTGACCAACATTTTCCACTTCCAAGTATTTTTGACTGTAGTAGCTTGCGTTTTTCTGAGCTGGAAATGGCTAGCAAAATCTCCCCATTATTAAAACGCAAGAATATACAAATTGGAGCAGGTTTTTGGCTCAAATCAGTACTTCGCAGCTGGCGACGATGTTCCGCTGTCGGCAGTCGGGTAGTCCCTGCGCTCCCCCAGCGTTACTCCAAGTGACAACTGCAGGCTCACTACCACTGGCTGACGGATGGGGGCGGGCTACAATCGCTTACTGTAACGGTTTCATTGGTGGTTCCATGGCGACGGTCAGCGCTCATTGGTCGGAAAATTCATTTGACAGTCGAAGCGACCAATAGATTCATTGAGGTTTTGCACACGTGAGAGCTCCGCTGTCCCGAGCACCCCATTGGCTATGGAATTAAATTGACAGCGCACATTGAAAACCAAACGCACCGCAATACAGCGCCTGTAAAGAAGACCGTAACATATACGGGTCTGGACATCGATTTCCTGGGAGAAACAGTCGATACCTTGGCTAGAAGTGCACTTTACACACACTGAAAAACATCGCAATATGAGCGCACAGGTGCTTCTACAATGGCAATAATCGAAACAGAACATAACCCAGAAATCTGTGCTTGAAACATCACAGACTTCTGCGTAATTCTGTGGTAACTGTATTTATTTAACAAAAAGAAGGACGGCCGCAAAATCGCTTCCTTAAATAATTTAATAACACAGCATTTAAACTGCTAAAATTCACAATGCACAATTCTAATATTACTTTCCACACAACATCTTCTAACAAATACAGCTTTGATATAGGAAACAAAATGTCTGACACTGAACACAGAAAGGTCTAATTTGAAAAAGATAAACACCGTCATTTCCCCCTCACTAAAAACAGTGTAAACTTGGAAGAATAACAAGAATACAAAATGACAGCACTGAAAGTGCCATTGAAGCTGAATTTAAATTTCTCCACAACTGATGAAGGCACAGCGTTATTCTGACATTTAGCCGTTTTACAAATGGTGACGGTCATTTTGGTGAGTCTGTACAGTAGTAAAGAACTCCCTCTCTCCTTGGATTACCTCCTCTACGTTACAGTACATGATATTTAGGGATGTGGAAGAATAAAGTGAGATGTATTCTGAAACCACACATAACCAGAGGACTCGTTAATTATGTCAGCTTTTGTAAACTGTCTTCATGGCACTAATAACACAGACCCACGCAGCCCAGACTTACTAGGAAACGGACAGACTGAAGGCTGGTGTCTCACACACTTCAGTGCTTTGCCATAAATCAAAAGCACCGACTCAACACTCACCCTTTCAATTAAACATGCAAGAATGGGAGAAAAAAAATGTCAGCAAATACAAACATGCATCAAAATATTGGTGTTAAAACACACGCCAACGCAGCGCAACACTGCGGCCGCCTTTCCGTGCTCTCGGCCCCAGAGCATGTAGCGCCAGGTGCAAACTGCAGAAAAAGCATGCAAAAGTCCAGTGTTTGCAGAACCAGGAGAATCCCACAAGCCCTCTGTCACAAAGATGCTGATATGACAAGGCTACATCCAGGAGTACTTATTCATTACGTCTAAGAGAATTTAAGTATAGAATACGTATGTTTTCAATGGAAACCAATTGAGTTCTTCATCCATCCTGCAAGTTAAAATCTGGGATTTACAGTTCAAAAGAAAATCAAAAAATACATTCCTGAAGGATCCCTGCTGGACATTCGCCTACGCAAAGATGAGGGTTAGAATCTTTCAGCAGACTGCCTTCATCAAAGGAAAGGTGCTGTTCAGTTTGCAAGTTTTACATGCCTGGCTTTCTACACATCACCACAGATGTATGCATTAATTATACAGCAGGAAATATCATCTACAAAAAAAAATTGCACATGAACAACAACAAAAAAACCACAGAGAGAACACAGAAGATATACAGGTAACCTTCCCACTCATTTACAATATTGAAAAGTGCTTGTGTTATCTTCCTACTTTGGATGTTGAATAAAGAAACAGACATTTCTGCCAAGCAGTATTTCTTTAGAAAACAACATAATTTCTTTTTTACTACTACACTATTGCGCAAACCACAATTTGTCTAGACACATTCTCTGATCATTTTTGGGATTATCTGAATGTTACATAAATTTATGCTTGTAAATTATTTGCAAAATGTCATGTAGCAGGCAATGTCCACAAACAATATCCACAAAATGTTTAATTTTTTTAAGTGATTCAGTTTATACCACATTACATATGAATGTTGAATCAGAGGCAAACCTCACGCAGGGGTTTGTTTTGATTTGTTTGTTTTTCATGGAGATGCTAAGGCATGTGTGCATCACTGAGGGCGGCGTCCAGGTCCCTTTCTCATGTGGGACTCTACCTGCACTATAGAAGGGGAAGAGTAACACTAACAGAGCTGATTTTCATAGAATAAAAGTTTAGTTTGTCCGTGACAGACAGAAACACACAAAATGTGCTTCCACCTCTGTCTCCAGGTCAGTAAACTAGAACCCTCAGTACTGTCATGTGCCAGAAGGCTTCTAAGTAGGATTTTTTTAAATGTGTTTTCAAAATTGTCACGTTTTTTTCCCCCCAAGAACACCCAAGACTGATTGTGAAACACTTATAAAGTGACATCCACTCCCCCACACCGAAGCTGTGCTACTTTACCTCACGTCCCCCCTGACACGCACTTGGCAAAAAAGGTTCCGTCTCGCTCTTTGCAAACCTGGAGGAAAATAAGTAAAGATGCCTAAAAGAAGAGCACAATGAGAACACACCCCTCAACCCCTCAGATGTGTTTTCACCAGCTTGCCCTCAATATTTAGCTAAAGAAACTCTCCAAAATAAATCTATTATCTGTTATATTTGTTTTATCAATGGGGACAAAAACACAACATCAGCCAGGGTTTCCCCTTTCTTTTTTTAGGAATTACGCAGGACCCACACTCAGATGCAGTGATGGTACAGTTAGGACTCAGAAAGCTACGCTGTTCAGTATTAACTCACCTCTGAGGAAAGTCTGCTCCACACTCTATAATTATTTAACCTGACTGGAAAATACTGCTCCTGTTTTAAGGCATTCCTGGAGCTTGATGTAAAAACCGCTGATGTGTGTAAAAAGGAGAGGAGATGGGGGATTTTGGGAAAAGGCCTGTGAGTACCGGAGCGGGCGGGCGAGACTAGGAGTCGCAGAGCACGGAGTTCTCCAGGGTGAAGTCGTAGCGGTAGCTGGCCAGGTTGTCGTTGATGTCGTGGGACAGGAGTATTTCGGGGAGCTGCGGTATGCCCGCCTGCATGGCCAGGACGTGGGGGGCCAGGGTAAAGGGCACGTCCCCCAGGAGCTCGGGGAGGGACGGCACCGTTTCCGCTACGGGCGCCGGCGTGGCCACGGCAGGCTGGGCGGGTACTGGGGGCGGGGCGGGGTTCGAACTGGAGGACTGCTGGTGGAGGGAACAGAGGGAAGGAAATACAATGTCAGTATTGCCATTACTCCATCATTCAGTCTGCTGCTGGTGGCCGTCTGCTCGTGTCAATATCGGTGTGGCCCTTTCAAGATTCCGGCAAGTTTTCAGTTAAGAATGGAATTTAGAATCGATTCAATGCTGAAGGTTAAAACACACACTCTCAACCAGAATTAGGATATGTCATTTCTTCAAACCATGATACAAAATATAATATCAGACTGAATATATTTTATATATCATTATTTTATTCATTTATTAACTGGGAATTATCTTTCCGTGTCTTACAATACATAATCTACAGTTTTGGATGATAAATGAATCTTTGCCACACGGATTCAATAGTGTCACTGACAGAAACACCCCTGATGTCAAAATGGCCAGACAGATCACGGTATTACCAGCAAAAAGGAAGTACTGTGCTGTTATTTTCCATAAGTTAATATTATGGAAGTTGGTACGCTGTGCATAGGCAAATGTATTACAGCCATGAGCTGCTTAAGAAATGAAACACAGTGGCCTTTTTTTACGCCACAGGTACATTCATTTCATTATCAAAGGAATAGCTGGAGACGGTAAAAAGAGTGTTTTGACCAAACAGGCAAATCCATGCAAAATACATGCATGTTTTTCCCCCTTCACAGCATTTCCTCATAGTGACATGTTTTCAGCCATATTGGACTGTGTACAGGCTGTGGGTGCAGTTAACAGGTTATAGGAGGGATCAGCAGCGGGTGGGGTGAGGTTATGCAGTTAAAGATTATGGCAACAAGCATATTCTTTCCTATTTTTTTCCTATTTTTGGAAAAGAATCGTATTAAGGATGTTTTTCACAACCACCAATGACTCTGATGGATCACAGCATTAGTCTCTGATTGGTCAGATGTGCAAGGAAGCACATTCAGTGGTCAGTATACAGCATTTCAGTAAGTAAAAGCCACTGCTATTGCTGAACTGAACTGTGGGTTTTTCCCATTTTCTTGTCTGCAGGGCATGTTGTTGGTTAATGTTTGAAGTCATCTTATATCGAAAACAAAAACTGCAGACATTTTGTTGCTAATACTCCTACTTGAGATAATTGTCTTCCTAATTACCTAGCTACATATTTTGCCCACTAAGTACTTAGCTTCCCATCTAGCTAGCAGCGCGGCAAGATGGCTAGGTCGCTGTTATGCATGTGAAGACATAGCTATAGTACGTCCATAGATCTAGATCTAGATCATCTTATTGAAACACTCATCTGATTTGTTGGTTGCAGTAAACATGCTTATTACCACCATTTTGTTGACCTAAAACATATGAAACGTAAGGACTACAATCTTGTGCCTGCTACCTTTTCCCACTTTTTTGGCCCAAGACATCACACTGTAAAGGCCAGTCAAAGCGCACCTTTGCTATTCCCGTGCAATGAGTTTGTCAGTTGGATAGGACGTGGTTTTAGATGGAATCAGGCTGTGGGAGAGGTTTAAATTCTGTGGGAGGGGTTTATACGCAGTGGGTGGAGTCACCTTTGATGGAAGAACGATGACGTTGGTTGAAGGCTGTACGATATTCATCGACTGCATCTTCTGCCTCTGCTCCTCCACAGTCTCTCCTGCAGAGTCCAGAGGGAGAGGAAAGACATGGTCTAATCACACCTGTGCTTGTGGCACACAGTAAACCCTTTCTGAACACATGGCCTATTACATATTTCACACATTTAGAACAATTTTCCAATGACACCACCATTTAGCCGGTTCTGTCCAGTGTAGTTGAAAGGACTTGCAATCCTGAGCTGTACAGAGACCAGTGACACAAAGAGTCCCACACAGCATTCAGACCTGCAAACCTTCTCAGTCTGGCGCATGCTGAGATCCAAGCATTCACAACGGAAGTGAAAACAATGACTCTGCAGAGAAGCTGTTATAACGTTCAACACCATGTGAAAGAGAATCGACCAATCCTATGTCAACCTCATCCTCCCTGCCGCGGGTGCGATGGTGCATGTGTGAATACCACTGTGAGCGTGTGTGCATGTGTGTGTTCAGGTGCATGTGTGCTTGGGTTTGTGTTTGTGTTTGTGTGTGTGTGTGTGTGTGTGTGTGTGTGTGTGTGTGTGTGCTTGGGTTTGTGTGTGAGTGCATGTGTGTCTTTGTGTGTGTGTGTGTGTGTGTGTGTGCGTGTGTGCTTGGGTTTGTGTGTGTGTGTGTGTGTGTGTGTGTGTGTGTGTGTGTGTGTGTGTGTGTGTGTGCGTGTGCATGCGCGTGTGTATGCTTGAGTGTGACTGTGTGTTCAATGTTGTCTCTTCTTCTGTGTCGACAGTTACTCAGTCCCTCACAGCAAACGCTTAAGACTAATTGATTTCTTTTTTCCTCCCCAGGGCAATCAGGACAATAAAGTGGATTATCTGAGCTTAACGAGTGCTCCTCTGATCACATTAATGGATTACACAGATTTAGACCTTGTGGGAACGCAATGACATAAGCACAGCGAAGGATCCGCAGAGCACAGCAACGTTTCTGTGCTCCGGTGTTCATTTCCGCGTATAACCCACGCCTGCAGTGCGGGCACACACGCACCCTGCCCTCAGCCTTCATATGATAAGGTGCACTCAGTTGGCATACTCAGAGATCCATAATTACAACCCTTCCCAAAAACACAGCCATAAATTAGCTGAGTGTTAACTGCCCCTGTGTTAATGAAATCACCCTGGTGACACCGACTGATCGGAGCAGGGTGAAGCTCCCATCACAGTGAGAATTACACCAAGGCCAGTAAAACTGTGCGACTGTCTCACAGTTTCACAATGGAGTTATTGCACAATGATGAGTATGAAAATGACCTTGACTCATAGTGACAGGCATCACTGCATTCGGTTTCAGAACATTTTTAAAAGGAGCTCCAACAATTCTATACATGTATAAACTGATCTATTTAAATAATGAATACAGAAAAAATACAAAAGGTTTGACAAACATCAAGTAAGGAAAACAATTCTACTAACAAATGAAAATACTGCTGTTTTTACTACAGCTGATAGTCAGCATAGTGTTAGCAGTGTAACTAGGCCTTGACTTATGACTGGCTCATTGATCTCACCTCTATTGACACCAGTTTTTCTCTGGTGTCTGAATGGCCATCTCTTGCAGAAACTGTGGTGTCAACCTCAGTTCCTGGAGCTCACTTCCTTGAGTGATGCTGTTTTTGTTCCAACCAATTACTCTGGCTTAGCTGGTCCAATTATTTACCTAAGCCCCATTAACCTAGCTTAAGTGGTCCAATTTTGTCCAACTTTATTGGGTGCATACAGTACCAGTTAAAAGTTCAAACACACCTGATAAAGATAATGGGAAACAGGTATTCAAAGACATTTTGTTCTAAAGACTTATGCTTAAATACTTGAAATTTGTTTCTCAGACAAATATGAAAAGTGAAATGGATGCCTATGTATGAATTTCTTTCCAAAAAACATTTTAATATTAAAAACAATATTTTCTGGCTACTTTGGCTACTAAAAATCTAAAATATGAGTATCCATTTGTTTAACACTTTTTGTAACACTTTAACTGCATAATTCAATTTGTGTTATTTCATAGTTTTGATGTCCTTAGTATTATTCTAAAATGTGGAAAATAGTAAAATAAGGAAAAACTCTTCAATGAGTAGGAGTTTTTGATTGGTACTGTACCTTTACAACTATACATTTTGCAGCGTGCACCACCAGAATATATTTGTTGACCACAGGACACACAGGCCAGTATCTCTGAGGTGCATCTCCTGGGTAGAGTGTGGTATAATGTTAGAAACAGGGCTGGTGACCCAAAGGCTGCCAGGTGGATTCCCGCTGCTGCTGCACCCTTGGGCAAAGTACTTAACCTGAAATGCCTCCGTAACTATGCAGCTGTACGAACAGAGAGCACGTAAAACGTAAGATATGTATGTCATTCTGGATAAGAGCCTCTGCTAAACAAACGCAGGTCACAACCCCCACTAATTACTCCTGCATATACACAACATATAGGCAACATATACACAACATATAGGCAACATACACACAACATTTTTATGTGTGCATTATAAAGATTCTCATAACAAAAGAACATTGAAAAAGTTCACAGAGAACAGGATATTTACAGCATCAATAAACACGCCGATTGCTGACGGTCTGTAAATCATTCAGATTAGGTGTTATTCTTTATCAGATAGATTTCAGTAGTCTTTGGCAATAGATGGACGCTCACAGACAACACATATACAACACACACACACATCTCCACACGCCCCACACCACACGAATACACACACACACACACACACACCACATGCCTCTGACATGCCAAACACACAACACACAGACACCATATGCCCTCCACACACACACACACCTGAGACAGTCTACACACACACACACTGCCTGTAATAACCAGTGCCTCTCCTTCAGTGAGCTCTTTTTGTAAAAGGGATAAAGCCACTAGAAAACACAAACTCAGCCTTTGCTGAAACAACTCAATTCACAAGAAATCTCCCAAGGTCTCCTCATAAATAAACATTCCCTGTGTGTCTGAGGTCTGCCGTGTAAACATCCATCCATGTAGTATTGTTCTTCTCATGAGTCCTATTTAAAAGACCAAGATGTGAAACCTGGGCCAAGATTTCAGATCAGGCCCTGATTGACTTAACATCACCCAGCTGGGTAAGAGGTTCTGACCCGAGGTCAAGCAGAGGATCACCACACGCCAGCAGCTCCGTCAGCCCCTTTATGACATCACGTTACATCACACCCCTTCGTCCAATCCCAAAGCACGCGTGGCAGGTGCAGTTTAACACTGAAAGAGTATGACGAGAATAGAGCTTCTCACTACAGGTGCTGGAATGTCTGTTTTTTTTTTTTTTTTTTTTACATCTGGCTGCTATTGGCTGCCGGTCATTATTGGCAGATGAAATATGAGATTTATGCACTGGCCAGTACCAGGTTTTCCCACCTGGAAAGAAAGGAACTGGAGGAGGCTGTAGAAGAAAAAGTGCAAAGCCAGAGATTCCTAAGGGACTCGAGGGGATGATCAACCATTCGGGATCAGTGGCATAAAAGTCCCTTCTGTCCCCTTTACAAAAGCATCTTCTATCTGATGCTCCTGCTAAACAGGTGGAGGAGAAATGTCATCATCCTCATTATGTGTTATGGGGGCTGGGGGGGCTGGGTGTCAGCTGCAGACACAGCCCAAAGCATCCTTCCTGTGAGGTCTGACTGTAAGCACCATTTCCATGTTGCCCTGTATTACTGAAACATACGCCGGAGGCTCATTCAGCTGAGAGCGGGCGCCGACCCCGGGCAGGTGCCGATGAGCAGATAGGAGCAAACTGCCGCTCACCACCTGGGCTCTCAAAGCGACAGTTTCTTTATCTCAGCAGCAACTAGGAAGTGTGTCACTTCAGTACAACTCTAACGCAGTCACCCACGTAAATATATATTTTTTTATTTCCTGGAACGCCCAATGCTTTTATCTCCTTTTTCCTCGTAACTTAGAATGCCCACTTGTGTCTTAGATGCTGCTCATGGCTGCCACCCCCAGGACCAGTGAGGGAGTGCAGGCAAGCACACGCCCTCCTCCCAAACACACGATGCCAAGGCCTGCTTCTTCACAGGCTGTGGTCTCCATTCCAAGGCTGCATAGACCAGAGACGGAGGAAGACACTTCACACTCAGCTTTATACAAGTAGACGGTGTATGCCCAAATAACCAGCAGGTGTTGCTGGTGAGCAACAATACAGGCTAACCTCTATCCACCCCTATCCCTTGAATACTGAAGCAATTTTCTTCTGCTGCTGTGGGCTCCCAGTCATTGCCAGCTGAAGACAGGGTCAGGATCAAAGCCAGGCTGCAGAGCTCAGCGCAGCCATTGTCTCTTGCCCCAATCCAACATTCTGAGGAGTGATTCATCCAAAACATTGAGCACTGCACACTTTGCGGTCTCACTGTGGTCATGGAACTTATCTTTCTTCACTATCACAACTTTGCTTAGTCTGTTTTGTTGTCTTATGACCAGGAGTTTGTAGGATCAAATCCCTGAGTAGGACACTGCTGCTTAACCTTGAAACGAGACAGCAAAGCATAACCTCTGTAATTTTCCATCCCTTTGAGTATAAAATGGATCAGATGTAAGCGGAGAGGGGCGTCAGCTCAACGCACAAATGCTGTAATTTAATGCCATGAGTGCACTCCCATTGTGTCACTGCGCTGCACCGTCTTCCTCAATGCATGGTCACGCGGGCACTGGCCTTCTTCTGAGTCGCTGAGTACAGAAGCAGGAACTGTAACTGTGCTCATCCACTCCTGACGCTGCAGAGCACAGTGCAGCGAGGCTCTCGATAAACAGCACTGAGCCGGCCGTCTGCGCACTCTAACGCTGAACAGCACGGCTTTCTGTGGTGCTCCTGCAGTTTGGGGGGACGTTCAGCTGAAACTGAGCAAAGCTCAGCCTAGATCTTTAACAGCACAACCAGGGAGAAGCTGCTCAGGAGAGCTACTGCACAGTGCTTTGCCTAGCACATCAGCTCAGATAGAAAATATATTGTTGCTTCTGATATACTCAACCTTGTTAAGTAGTTTTGGAGAGAAAATACACTCCTTAAACCCCCCCCTTACACCCCCATAAAAGGCCTTGGCAGTCCATTCTACAAAAGAAACAAAGACTTATTCAGAACTCTCTCTGGATTGTGATTACTGTTGCTAGTTCATTCCGACTTTTGAGAACACCCCGAGCCTCACCTAAAATGACGAACCCGTCCATCTCCTTCTCCGGCGTGGACTTCTTGGACGAGTCCTTCCGCAGTCCGAGAAAGCTCAACATCTCGGCTCTCGGCCTTGCGTCCTCGGTGCCTGAAATCAAGTTTTTAACACACACTGTTTTCACGAAACTGATTCAGCACAGCTACCCATGTAAAAGACATGCAGCGTGAAATGTGAGGGATGTACACCATCCTGGTGTCTGCTAAACAAGTTCATTATTGCTACTGAAAATAATGACTTTTTGGTGGTTAGCCTACATCTTTTGATATAACTTTTTACACGTCGATTATTGATGGATATTCGCCTTTACCATTCTAGTAACTTAAGCAATAGTACCACAGCTAATACGTACAAGTTGGTAATATAATATCTAGCAGGAAAGACTTTTTTCACTGCCTAGCTAGCTAGCATAATTATTTAACGTTAGCTAACAGCTAGCAGGGAAGCTAATTGCCAGCGAGCTATCTAGATAAGTTAGCGAAGCAGACACTGATTAAATTAATCATGTTTGCTAAAATAATTCAAAAATATCAGTCCCGTTCTGGATCTAGTCCTGTAGACACTACAAAGTGTACCTGCTAACTAACAAGCTAACGCGCCGTAGTAAACTTCTCCGTGAGTGACATGCTAGCATACTTGCTACCAAGTTTTCTAAATAACCACCTGTAATGACATTACTTACAGAATGCGTACTTTGTCACAACAGATGTGCTCGGTTGAAAGGACGCCCCAAAATACGAATGATTTACGTTTAAAAAGGTACTTTCACTATCTCAGACAGTTTGTTTATTGTACTTGTGCGTCCTGCTGTCTTACGGAAATGACGTAATTCCAATAAATCTGTTGAGTGCAGGTCCGGGGATGAACTGCTCCGGGGCGATTTAGAGCAAAGTCAGAGCAAAAAAAAACTTGCCTCTTCGCGTAGACAGCTGTGCGTGTATTAAACACACCCGTTGTCACTTTGCAAAGCAGAGAGTTCTTTAGTTAAATGAAACAATTAACAATAACAATATTATCAGCTATCCGGTTTAATGTTTTCCTCACACGCATTGTCGAGTCTTAATTCCTAATTCTCAAGCAGCAAACGTTGTTGACCCTTGTTGTTCAGATGTATCTTATACGTATTGTTTATCATTATTCATACCACAATGCCGCAACGATATTCCCCCCACAATAGCTGGATGTTGCAATCTATTCAGGCGCACAACAACATTGTTTCCCGGGGAAGTATTACGAGGCAGGACCTTTGCGGAAATGACGCAGGACTCCGCGCTATTTGGCGCGGTTGGGCAGAGTGGGGTCTGAAAAGCGGTGAAATGGCGAGTGTTTACGAAGTGCCGAAAACGCGAATCAACACCAGCATGCTGGCTCAGTACATAAACAGACCAGTTTGTTTTGTTGGACGGGTCCAGAAGGTATATAACTCAAAATCGTCTGACTTTCGTGGTCTTTGTTTTTTCCTGATTCCAAGCCAGCTAGTCGTGATTGCTAGTTAGCTGGTTGCGTTGTCTCTGACAGTCCTGATAGATTTGCTTTGCTAGCTGGCCTCGCAAATGTAGTCTGTGTTATTGAAGGCAAAATTACTTTACTGTGATTTTACGAAATTGGAAATAGCGTGCATGCAACATGGTTTTGTTTTAATACACGCGTTTCTGCGATTGTCAGTTGGGAGTCACGGTAATGAGCTTGCTGCAATGTCCTTAGTTAGCAAGCGAACCGATGAGGCAGCGATGATCCTGAGTTTGTGTAACGTTATGCATCCTCTGCCACAGGTCCATCCGACAGGGAAGTCATTCACTCTGTTAGACGGAGAGGGAAAAGCCGCGTCCGTGGAGCTGAACGAGCCGGTGAGTAACATCCAACATTTCCAACTCGTCATCTGACGGTGCTGGATGAGCGTTGCTGTAGGTGCTACGTGAAGCGTTTTGGTGAATCATAAAGAATAAAGAGGTTTCGTCAATAGACCAAGAACATAAGCTTTGAAATTCTGGGGCGACATACCAGCTAACCCACCGGCTGAGTTCCATGATGTGACGTGTTGTGTATGATGTGATGTGGACAGCGGCACCTTAGACGCAGTATTCAGGGAGTTTCTTTTCCAGCTTGACGAGGAGCTGAGTGGAATTGTGGAGGTGATAGGAATGGTGTCGAACAAGGCGACTCTTATGGCCACAACGTACGGGATTTACCGAGAGGACAAGGGAACGCTATTCGGTAGGTACTTTACATAGCACACACAAAAACATGTTCAAAACAAAACTGAGGTATAACTCCAGCAAAACTGTGTAAGAACTGAAGTCCCTCTGATTTTGGTCTTTCAAAGCCGTGGCTTTGATTCCCTGTTTTTGGTGTCAGTCTAATTTGTGGGAAATTTTAGTACGTCAGTGAGATGAATTAACAAATGACGCACAAAGGAACTGAACAGAGTCAGCGTCTTTACTTCTGCCTTGCAGCTTACTGTGCGTTTCTTCCCAGATGTGTTTAATTTGTCTCAATTTCCTCACAGACTTAGAGCTGTACAACGAAGCGCTTAAAGTCGTCCATGACTTCCCCCAGTACTACCCCTTCGAGCTGTCAGGCAGCGGATGAAACCTTTGGACTCTGGCTGCCTGACTGTCCATCATCTTCTTTTCTTGTTTTTTTTTTCCTTGAAAATCACTGGTGCAGAGTTGTGTTTTATAATGCAGTCCTTTCTTTTTATTTTCTGTTCTGTTTAAAGTATGTTTTGTAAAATATGGTAATAAACTTTGAGAAACCAACAGTCTTTGTCTATGTCCAAACAGTTACAAATGCCATTTGACATATCTTTTCCATCTTTAAGTTTAGGTGCTACTCGAAAATATTTCCCCAAAAAAACATGGTATCATGTAATGAAAAATCGGATTTTCTTTACTCACGACACAGTAGCGCCCTCTAGTGATTTAGAATTAGTCACATGAGGCGTCGAAGACGAAGTTAAAAAATAATGAAATGGTGCCGCAAAATATTCCCGAAGAATCAGGCTAAACGACTGCATTGAACAACATAAGGAAAAATCTTTACACCATGCTATGATCGCACAGAAACGCACAGGGCTGTCAGACTCCTATGCAAAATATGAAATTATATCCATTGTGTGAGGCCAATGCTGTGTTTAAACGAGCAGTTTGGAGATGGTTAAAAGCCCAAGTACTGTGAAGAATGAAATATCCATGCCTTACCTTTTAACCATCTCTGCAATTAAATAAAGACAACTAGTAGTTAGGCACTTAATACATCGACTATAACATTATTTGTATTATTATATTCTCTCTGAGGACAATCAATTATCTATTCCATTACAGGTCTACTGTGTAAAGTATCAAATGGGTCCTACAATTAAGGATTTTCTATCAAATGGACAAGTTGGGGATTGTTATCATAAGAGTGTCCAGGCCATGTGTGCTGATTTTCAGAATGACACCTTCCTCACAACATATCCATCAAACACCAGAAACAATGTTTGGAAACAGTTGTACGAGCTGACAAGTATAAGGCGATTTAAAGAGCCATGTGGCCGGGTGCGATTACACCCTGGGGAGAATTCACTCGTCACATATTCACTGAACACCGCTGCATGGCCTTGCGGGTGGAATCCCCCCCCCCCCCCCCCCCACGACAGACATTACAGAGCGACACTGCTGAAATATGAAGTGTAAAAGAAAATACGACACCTACCTTTATGAATCAGACCTGTGTCCTAGATTTCATACGCAGCGTTACTCGTCAGGGGTGCTGTCCATGTTGGTGTAAAGGTTATCTGCAGTTTCCCTGCAGATTCCAGGTGAAAAAATATTTCATTATTTAGCATTTTGCTGTGGTGCTGTACAGAAAGCCTTTGCTTGGCCACACGCATTCTTGTGCAGGTGTACCTTTATGAGGATAATAACAATAGTTTTTGGTAAGAAGATTCTCCAATGCTGTTTTGTCATTTTTACAACATGATGAAGAAACGTTCTTCCAGTGAACGCTGGCCAGCCCAGTCAGTCACCGCAGACTCAGATACTGCCAGGATCAGCAATGCCTGCAAAAACTTTGCTTTTGCCCAAGAAACAAACCTTTTACTACCTATCAGTTATCTATCCCTAAGAAAACACGTCACATATATGTCAATATGTCTCCTTCACATTTTTGCCAAATGATAATATGAACTGTAAATGAGGCGTCTGTAGAATATAACAAAAATTCTTCAATCATCCTCTGGCCAGACACCTGGCAAGAATTCATGTTAAGAATTCCACAGCAGTGGGGTTTCCAGGCAGCTATTTTAAAGTAACGTCTCAGGAAAACATGTGAAAACCATTACAGTAAAATATTGCTTTGCGGTGAATTTAGTGCCTATAGATCTTAGCAACATATCAGTTGTAATGATGTTGGGTAATATATGGTGCCCTTGCGGTACTGTGCTGCTGCCCTACAGCGGATAGCGTAGCCTCCGGTCTGACAGCTGCCGGCCTGCATCGAGTCCCGACAGAGTGTTGATGGCTGCTACATGCGCTCCATCGTCACGGTTTCAGGGCAGTATGAGTAAATGGCTGCTGTCATCAGCTCTCTGCTCTCCATAACCTGCCCTTTCCACTGTTTCAAATGTCTTACCACATGACCACCGGCTCCCCGACACCACGGTCCTCCGAGGGTCCGAGGATTGGCACTAAGGACAGTGTTGGTCATCCTCGGTCACTTTGACATCCTGTCTGCAAGGGGCAAAGAGTGTCACTACGGTGGACACCCCTGTCCAGGATTGTGTGTAAGTGACCTTGCTCAATGTCACAGTCTGTGTCACGACTGGGATTTGAACCCTCCATGCACTGATTTCAAGCTCAGCACGCCAAAGAGCAGCCGTCCTCTCACCCACATTTTCCACCTTCAAAAGAGAAAAGCATAGATAACTCATATGCAACATTTCACTTGACTGACTTAACATTACATGTCATCAGCGATTTAATAGCCTTCCTCAATGCACTTTTTCACAGTCTACACTTCTATAACACTCCTAATGAGAGAGAATATTCCAATCCTGTCATGAGGCTGGGAGAGATGGCGGATCCGGCCGCGCAGGGCTGTCAGCGCGGGGAATGTCTCGCACGCCAGAGGCAGGATTTTCCCTGTCACCCTCTGACACGTTTAACAAATGACATGAGCACACAGGGTTCAGGAAAACTGCATACCTGTAAGTGGTGCAGGCACAGACTCACGAGCTTAAAACTGTCTCTCCAAAGAGCGGTGCACACAGATATGCAGCACTTTGAAGTTCCCCTTTAATGAATGAATTCTGCTTTTTTTTCTTTTTGAATAATATGGTTCAATTTACTCCTACTAAGAGCCCAACATGACAGGGGATTTTTCATACATTTTTTCACTTTGCACAGTATCCAGTTCTAAATGGATTGACATTTTCACCTTAACCTGATGTTGCAATGAGGCATATAAAAACTAGTCTAGTTTCTAAAGAGGTCTGAGGCTGAGTTTTGGTCCATGCCTATGTGATGTATTTGCAGTGGAAATGTAGGGAAAAGATGGATTTTGCCTCAGTTCCTATCCAAAAGGCTGAACATTTTGACAGAACACACCAGTTTGTTATAAAGTCTACAGCGTAAAACCATGAAAGACATCCCACACTTTGTCAGTATGCACAACCAGGGCATCATTTCAGTCATTACTGAGCCAAGAGAAAAGGCAAGGTGCAAACAAAGACAAGGCAGAGGTCAGGAATGACCAATGGTATGGAATGAATGGTGCTCCATGGCACCAACATGGTGAAGACATGCCATGACCCAGAAGAAAGGTGTAATATAACATAATTGAGATAGCTGGCGAGGCTGTCTCCTTGTACCTTATTGTAAGATGGCACTGGGCAGCAGTGAGTGGTCAGGAACAGGTCTTCTAGCCCAGAGGTTGCAGGTTTTATTCCCAGGTGGGAAAATGCTGTTGCATATATGATGCTTTGAATGAGGTTATCTGCTAAGCAAATAAGTAGGCCAATCAAGAGAAAGAGAATAAGAGGCTGTGTCTCAGGCTGGAGTCTCACTGGAGCATAATGTATATTCGCTGCTGTGGGGTGAAATAGATGCAGGAGTTCCCCTCCTGGGCAGAATCTGAATGCTGAACTCTCACCTCAAAAGATCTCTAATGGATCCACCCCTCTTAAATGGGGGAGGAGGCAGGGGGTACAGGGGAAGGATCATGCCGTCTCTAAAGAGCTTGGTGGGTCGGACATAGTTCCCATGGGTGGAAAGGCTTGATGAGGCCTGATGAAAATTTAGGAACACCCACCGCACAGCCTGGTAGAACCGGGCCTGGATTGGTGTGAAGAATCAAGACAATGGCTGCCCTTTCTAAAGTACTTTGCACAAATTTCTTGGGGATTGAACTTCAAAGTTTATGATTTCAGGTTGGAGCACTCCAACCCTAAGACCACTGAAAAAAAAATGATAGTGTGGTCTTTCTCTACATGCTGTTTAACTTTTCCCATCATAAATATAAGCGTTATTATAAACTTTATGGATATGCGCAGCATTTAATGTAATATGCACTCAGCTCAGCTTTTAGCGCTATACGAGCTGTACGAGCGGTAGAGACCCTAAATCTACGGTGTTCATCAGCGGTAGAGACCCTAAATCTACGGTGTTCATCAGCGCCGACCGTTAAGTGACGGCGAGAAAATCCGCTTGGATTCCCCCTCAGTGCGCCCTAACTGTGGGCGTCAGAGCGCATCCGCTGGCGTGTCAGACGCGCCGCGGGGCGAGGCCCGCTTCGCAGGCTTCACAGCCGCGTGTGATCGCAGCGCCCCCGGGACGCGACAGGAAGCGTCCGCCTGTGCGGGTACGGGTGCTGCGGTTGGCTGCTGCTTTTGCGCGGCCGGTCTGCAAACTCCCGGCGGCACACATCGCCCAAGAGCAAGGCTGTAACCCAGCGGGCCATCTGTGTCCGGCAGCCAGCATGGCAACAGTGTCCCATATTTCATCGTACTTACTTTAAACTACACCCTCCGGCAAGGGAAAGTTTACGATCACCTCCACAGAGTGGTATTTAAGTAGCGCAAAATAGTTCAAGAAAAGTATATCACTCATGCCATCACTTTGTAAATAGTTAAACAAGTAGGAAATACAGGTCATTTGGCCCTTATTCAGATGTTTTATGTCGTTCCCAAATGCTTTGTGTGTGTTCCGTTGTCCGACTGCGCAAGCATGCAAACCGACACTGCCTCGGAAGAGGCGCAGAGTCCGGACAGCCTCGCGTACCTTGTAGGTCCGTTGATGAGTCTCCCGGCCCAGTGTCTGATTTTGATTCTACAAAGCGCTTTCACGTTGGGCCCAGATGTCGGGGGGCCCCCTCGTAAAACATCCCTTTGATACATCCACCCAGTGGAGTTCCGTGATTGACTCGTCCGCGTCGGTGATAGTAAAAAAGCGCACTCCGGGTCTTCAGGTCCGTTCCCGGCCTCACTTCCTGACGCGTTTGATTTGTGTCAGAGCATGGGACCGAGACCTTATCGGACTCGCTCCGGTGAGTTATGGAGAGCATCGCTGTTTTTACGGTGTTCTTTCAAAAGGAGGTTGCGCAAGGGCACACGCTCGTTCGAAGCCCGATCGCCTGTGTTCCTCCGATATCCCAAACCGCACTATATAACTCACAAGCCATTAGTCAGGGGTATTTACAAAGCATTCTAACCATTCATCTCCTGTCCCTGCTTTCTCACAGATATTTAAACCGGTACCCTGGAGCTAGATGTTTTACCCGGACTGTGTCTTACCTGGCGCTATCCATAAGTCAAACATGAGTATCCTCGTTACTTTTTGACCTGGCCGTGTTTTTTCTTGTTGAAAGGAACGGTATTTAACTCTTCTTTTTATGGAGGGCGTTGGAGATAAACATATAATTGTTGGGGTCTGTCATTATTATTTATATTACAAAGGTTTAACCCTTTAAAGACTGGCTGAACCGTATGACGTGCATGGGACATCGTATTTACGGTGTCTTTCCCTGCCCAGAGGTGAAATGGAAACCGATTCCAGATGAAAGGTGCGGGTCCCGCCATGTCAACATGGGGGCAGCTCCTCGCATGGATCGGCTGTAATCAATCTGTATTTCACAGAACAAAAAGTGTTATCAAAGTCCATATCTCCCCGTGTGTGTTTCATTGTTAACGGTGATTTGCGTCCGATTCGAATGGTCACCCGCGCAGAAGTGAACCCCCTCACCGGGTGCTCGGTACCCTCTTTTCGTCCGGTTCTTACATATTTAAGATGGTACTCATTAGAAGTGAACACTAACCAGAGCCACTCGGCAGAGTCAGTAGGAGTTCAAAATGAGCCGCCAACTCTTGGGAGAAATACCCCAGGACGAAACCCAGGCCAGAGTGACAGACGGTTTAAAGCCGGCGGGCAGGTGCTGGTTTATTATGAAGCAGGAATGCGTGAGAAGACAGTGGTGAAGGCGTCCATAAAGTCTTCTAATCACTCTTAATACGCTAGGAGGGCAGGGTCGTTTATTAGAATTTCTGTACCACAGAGGTGTGATGCATTTACAGCAAATTGAGGCGACTGATCGCCCGTTTCCGATGCGTATAGGTTACACCCCAGATTTTTATAAAGCCTAGTTTAAAATGGCCACGTATTTGCTACAAGCATCAGGTGAATATATAAAAGGTTTGATAAAGGTTTATTTACAATTTGTAACACCCACTAAGACTGTAAAAAATAGGCTTGTGTTTAACACGAAATAATGATGAAAGACGAAATGTCAATTTAATTTAATATCACTCAGAACATTTGCCATCGTCCGACCAATAATGACTAATTTATGTATTAATAAGCCTACTCATAGAATACAATGTACGATTATAAAACAAAAACATTTGGTTTATGAGGTAACATCCTAAATTATTACAGCTTACTCGGTATATGAATGATACAACAAATTTTGATTGTATGTAAAATATGACTAAAACTAATGATTGTATCCTGCCCATTAAAACAATCCTTTGAAAATAAAGTTGATTTTGTTAAGAAAAAAAAACGACGACATCGTGAGAGTTCGTGGTTTCTGTATCAGACATTCAAAAAGGTAGAGGGGCCTCATTAATATTCAGAATTGGGGGCGCAGCCCTCTTTGCGGGAAAAGTTGGTGGAAGTTCTGTTTCTGTCTCTTTCGGCTCGGGGAGGGCTGCTCCGCAGAACGCTGATTTGTGCGGTGAAATATGTTATTTAGGCCAGATGAGAAGACGGCTTAAGACGTTGACTGTCTTTAAATGAAAATCCAGGTAAGATTTAATGTATTTGAAAGGACGTCCTGTTCAATAATTGGTTTGGTCCATTTACCTGTACAGGCAAGTCATAGGAGGCTAAATGGATGGTAGAATGATAGTTGTAAAATTTCAGAATATTTTCGCAACTTTGTGTGAACTTATTAGATACACGTGGACCTATTCCTGCCTACCTTTTCGGCGTGCTATACACTGTAGCCTTAATTTTCACTGCATGGTTGTATTTAATTCTGCGTTCTACGCAGAGATCATCACATCCTGTATTTTACAGAATATACTGTCGATACACTATGAACCTACCCCAGGTTATCAATTAATCGGTCAATAAACCGTATTTAATCAATGCGCAACTGAAACGCGTGGTTAATGATATTGTGATAATATTCAGGAGCTCTGGCAATGCGCTGGACTCAGTCACTGCTGTGTCCAGATATATTCTTTTTTTCCATTTAAATGTGTTAAGTAAGTGGGAGGGGAGAGTGTCGTGCAACCCCGATATTTTGATTATCGGGACGAGGAAACAAGAGATTTCCACATCTGAGGGCTAGAACGTTCAGTAATGCGTAGCCTTTGGCTTCTCGCTGGCGCACACGGCAGGCAATTGAACGCTCCGAGCGTTGGCTCTGATTAGGGAGAACTCTCACAGTGTGGAGTGCTGCTCTATCGATGGCTGTGGGTACTGAATTTGCTACTGTACTACAGTATAAGTTGTTGCCTTGGTATTTGCTGTCTTACAAAATCTTCTCATTGATTCGGAACAATTAGGCATTCGAATATTATTCTAAGGCAGGATATTGAATAAAAAACCCCTCCCTGATCATCTTTCATCTGACGCGATGAATGAAGGCAAAGTGATTTCATGCAACAGACCGTGTTAGTGTGTAGTATTCTACATTTTCAGCCTGGAGAGTTGTTATCATTTAGGAAACATCTGTTATTTTGACCTGGGATCTTACATTCTCAAAACTGGTCTCGACTGTTTTGCATAAACATGTTTTATTTTGAATTAGGTTAGTACGTTAGTGTGAATTGATATTGTCTCTATTGCTTAAGATCATTTAGCACAATGATGTTGCAATTAATAACGTGTGCTTGCATGATTTATAATAACAATCGAATTATCAAATAACAATCGAAACAATCAAATCGAGATCGAGCAATCAAACCTTTTTGGAGGACATTTACTCTGTGGGCTGAATTTAAATGCACGGCCCTAATTTGCCAGATGGTAAATTCGTTTGGATTCTCTTGAAACAAGATCTTGAAACTCCCCCTGGTGGCTATTTATGGTTGAACGTTTAGAAACGCTTGGCCCTGGGTAAAAAATACCAGCTCAGTTTAAGGTCATCGACATATGCGTTTAATGTTGAAACGTGGTGCCTAGAAAAACATTTAATACTGAAATGAACACATGTACAGCTACATCTCTATCTATATCGATTTCGATTATTTCTGTTTGGAGCAGGGTGGGCAGCCTGACCCAGAGCCTCCAGACGTACTAGTGTTTTTGTCAATCAATCAGCTATGAAAAATGTTTCTGAAATGTTTATCCCTGATTCGTTTATTAAATTGAGAAGTGTCCGTAATTGTCCTGGCCCATCCATGTGAAGGGGAGGTGATGGAAAGGCGTTTCCATCCATTTCGACGTTACGGGGTAACCAAACACTCGTGGCTCAAGAGCGCCCTCACGCGTGTCTATGTTGCAATAGCATTTAACAATTCTCAGGCAACAAAGGCAGAGCAAGTCACAGCATTAATCCAGTTTTAGTGGATATTATTTTCCCTTCACCCTTACTTCATGCCCCACAGCTCTGACAGCCCACAGGTTGCCTGCATCTGAGTCTTTTTGATTGCATTTGAGTTATGAATATCCAGTGTACAAAGGAGTTATTACAGTCTCATATGACCTGGGTTTCTGGCTGTGCTTAGTAAAGGATAAGCAGCTGCCTGACCCCTATCAACACTTCCTGTTCCAGGTCATTTTTAATTCCCTTCCTGGGTCATCGGTGCAGGGCCACTGCTATGAGGGTGCGTAGGGGTGCATTGCACCCCAGATGGACCTCAGTGCACCCCCAATTGTCTCCTTACTATTTCGTATTTTTTATACGATATAACGCTTTGTGCCCACCTGTAGATTGCAGGTGCACCTCTCAGTATTTTCTCCTGGCACTGTGTCTGCATTGGTGGCAAATCATTGTTGAATTATGGGAAAAAGCCGCAGTGACTCCACCCATTTGCTTCCAGGGTGGACGGCCGGAGGAGCAGGGCATTATGGGTAAAGGCGTGGCTCTGTGCTTTGTGCTGCTGGCACTATCACAAGGCGCCCCAGGCCAGAGCAAGAGGAGGAAGACGCAGCGAGAGAGCAACCTCGTCATTCAGGAGGATCCGAAAGGTGAGAGGATCCAAAGGGAGTGTTACCTGTAGGGTGCAGGTTCACATCCCACAGCTGCTACAGTCTTGAGGAATGTTCAGTTGTATAAATGGATGATCCTGTACAAAAACAAGAGGTATGGCAGTCGCTTTAGACAAAGGCATCTGTAGAGAAAATACTTCATTATGACAAAAGCGACACACAGAATAGCAAAAAATTGTATTCTTATGTTAAAATAGGCCGCATACTCATAATTAGTATACTTGATCAAAGAAAAATATTACTTATGTATGTGTTCATATATGAAATGTCATGCATACATTGTAAAACATATCATTCAAATGTATTGTAAAGTTGCTATTCATTGTCAAATAGTACGTTACTTACTCACAAGTGAGCTTTGATGTCATAGTGTTAGTGCCCATCTGCGACTACTGAATCCAACTGTTAGTGTCAGTGGAATTACATTTCATAAAAACTGTTTTTCAGCTTTGATTCTGGTTCCTTGCTCAGGGGGAATATTTCCCCCCTCCGTTCATTGGTGGTAGGAGCTGGGATGAATGACCGTACAGCACATGTCCTGCAAGGACCTGATTATGGGCGACAGGGGCATGAAAGTTCACGAGCGCCTGATTGGGTGGAGCTACCCTGTGTGCATCAGTGATAATCTGAATCACAGTGTTGTGGAATTATCAGGAAAGTGTTCTGATTGGTCTGTCTTTATGGGCCCGCAGGCCTGGTGTGCCCCCTGGAGGTGGCCTTCCTGCTGGACGGCTCGGAGACGGCCAAGCTGGGGCTGTTCCAGCAGCAGCAGGGCTTTGTGCGACGCTTCTCTCAGCGGCTGATGCAGATGCAGCTGCAGGGCTGGCGGCTGCGCACGCGGCTGGCCGCTCTGCAGTACAGCAGCTCCGTCTCCGTGGAGAACAGCTTCCAGGACTGGCAGGACCTGCACGCCTTCCAGAGCCGGCTGGGCCGCATGGCCTTCATCGGCCATGGCACCTACTCCGCCTACGCGCTGGGCAACGCCACACGGATGTTCGTGCGCGAGACGGAGCCGGGCAGCCTGCGGGTGGCGCTGCTGATGACGGACGGGGCGGATCACCCGCGCAGCCCGAGCGCCGCCGCCGCCGCCGCCGAGGCCCGGGGCCAGAACGTGTGGCTGTTTGCCGTCGGGCTGTCGGAGCGGGCGCGCGAGCCGCCCAACAGCGCCAGGCTGCGCGCCATCGTCAGCCCCCCCGCCCACACACACGTGCTCAGCCTAACCGACAGCCTGCTGGACGACAAGCTGTACAATGAGCTGGTGAGGGCGTGCGCTGACCACGGCGTATACACATTCAGGAGGAGGTGGAGCCACATGGGACCTGCTGGGGCGATCGCTACAATCTTAGCAGGGGTTTGAGCCTCACATTTAGATCATTAGACTCCTGGACTGTATGTCTCTGACCTGCATGATTCCTACACTTTGCTCTTATTATTTACGAGTATTTCAAGCCAGTATTAAATATTCTTTAAAAGTGGTCAGTCTTTACCTTTCAAAGATTATTATGATGATTTGTGTTGTACTCTGCCTCACTTGTAAGTCACGTTGGATAAAAGCATTTGCCAAATAAATAAATGTAAATGGATTATGAAAGTGATCAATATTAACTGCTAAACAGCAGTTTACCCTGACCAGGATTTAAATCCAGACCACCTAAACTGTTACTCCACAGCTCCTCAACTGTCTGCTCTCACCAGGGTTACACAACCTAAACTTTACATTTACTGTAGATTTACTCAACATTACAACCGAGGATTCAAACCTATGACCATCTGTTACCTCTAACATCTGCTGCCTCATGACATGGTTACATCTCATGTAAATCAGTGTTGCGGTAAGCACACGATTTAAGTAACTTCTCCCTCTCTTTTCTTTCAGAGTAAGGTTGCCAGTGAAGGGGTAAGTATATCTGTATCTGAATCAATGATCATGAACAACTTCCTACGGTGTCATAGAAACCCCAATACAAAGTGTAGGAGCTGATGGGACGTGGAGTCCAGAGCTATTCAAACGCACTCTGAAATCCGAACCTCTGGACTTCACCTCCCATGATGCTCTCTGAAAGTTTTGCTTCGTAAGTGATGATTAAGGAGATCAGTGCCTCATTAATGAAGGCTTCCCCATGAGAAAGACTGAGTAACATATTGTAAAACATAATATATTTGTAATGTATTGTATTTCTATATAATATTATATCCATAAATTGTATAATACGCATTACAATGCACATACTTTTAGTAAATATTCTACACTAAGCAGAGACGTGCATGTCTGAAAAAAGAAATAATTTGTAGATTTTACCATTAATTGCATTTTTCATCAGTTTCACAATTTTTGATGTCTGCTCATCTCTGATAGTCCTAATAATATATCCTGAATTTAGTACAGTACCTAATGATTATCCAGCCATTGGTGTATCATGAAAATTTGGGATTCTAAACAGGCTGTTAAACAAACTGGATTGTCTATCCTCAGAAGCCTACAGAAAGTGGATTGGCAGCAGATTTACACATGGCCGCCGGTGCAGCACACTAACCAGGCCTGTCCGCAGCAGCGGCTCCTCACTTTGTGTTCCTCTGTTTCAGTGTCCACAACCAAAAACGTGCTTCTGTGAAAAAGGGGAGAGAGGCCCTGCAGGCGGCCCTGTAAGTACACCTGGGCGCCTACCTGTGTAAACCTTTGCCTTATCTCATGTGCTACATTCACAGTTACATTTATTCCTTTGATAGAGGTTTTTATCCAGAACAGCCTGCAAAACAAAGGTGCCTAAGTGCATGTTAAAGGCCTCGGGAACAGCGGCCTGTGCAGAAACTACACCTGAACTCTGTGCTGTGAAAACCTGTGCCGTGCTGGAAGCAGAGACTAAGCCCTCCGATTATCACAGCTTCAGCAGCAACAGCTGGAGTCGCTGTATGAATCAGCACCAAAGTGATAATACCTCTACAGTGCCACAGAAAAGGGCTCAAAAGGCTTAAGCGCTGGAATGAGCCAGACGTCTGTACTGCTGGGAAGCACCACAGCAGAAGAGCTACTTGTTGTCTTGTTCTCGCAGCTCTTATTTTCCCCCGTATCGCAACCTGTCTGTAGAATAGCAGATTGTGCACTAGGCTGGCCTCACCACTGATCTCAGTACAGCACTCGCCCACACCTGATGCCTTTTACTCTCACCAGTCACAGAGAGTGCCGCAGTGGAGCGGGCGCTCATTAGAGGATAGGTACTGGATATTCCACTGATGTCAATTCAAGCAACTTGCAGTTGCGTGAAGAATCACAGGGTGGAGCGACCCCCCCCCCCCCCCCCCCCCCCTCCCGTCACTGGCTGAATGAAGCCAGTTTGTTCCACTGCTGTGAGATCCCGATCCCGATTATGGCTGGCCAATGACAAGGCCATTTTCCACCGCAGGCCATAGGGCTCAGCCTGCACTGAAAGCGAAGGCCTTGCTGACTGAGCCACTCGGGACCGCCCCCTCCAGCTCTAATGATATGCACTGTATTTGTCTTACTGGGATGGCTTTGTTGGTCTCTCTGGATGAGAGAGTTCCCCATATAATTATTCAAATATTAATTAGTTGCATGTAGGGGAGTGAGAGCACCTCAAATTCCCATCAGTAGATCAGCTGTGTTAAAAACAGCCATCAGAGATTAAAGCATTACACCGCAAACCACTAAACCCAAAGCCCCATTACATTACTGTAGCTGTTGGTTATCTTAACATAAGACCTTCTGATTAGTTTTCCAAGGAATTTTAAATTTTAAAGAAAAAAAACAACTTCTTACCCCTGTTTTTTCTCAAAATTCAAGGGTGGATTTTTCTTATGCTTAAGGGACCAGTGAGATGAACTCCTCTGAACGCCAGCAGAGGTTTTGAACAGGCACAGCCTGGTCATGGTCGACCTCTCTGCCGCAGGACTCAGTGTGAGAAAACGCAGCTGTGATCAGGAGCTTGGAGTGTGTTATTACAGGCTGCTGATGGGAGCACAAAAGCCAACTCTCCTCCGGCTCTCGCTGTTTTTGATCTCTGCCTCACGTGGTCACCGGATGCAGGACCTGAAAGGAGACTCAGACAGAGCGGGGTCAAGGGTTGGCAAAGGGCAGTTTCCCACAACGCACCTGTGGCAGGCCTCCTCTTCCCTTGCCAGTTACAGAGAAAAGCGTTATTTTCACAGACACATTTTTAAAGAATACATGCCGTGTACCAGGGGGCGCTTCACTGAAAGCAAAGGTCAAAGTGAGGATCAGCAGGCAAACGCAGGGATTATGAGGTGACTCTGAGCTGAGAATTGAGGGCAAGAGCCAGTGTGGGCTCACCACCACCTCCCCCAAACCCAGGCGGGTTACAGGCTCAATTCTGAGGGGAAACACAGCCCCAAAAATGTACACTTTGACTGACAGTCTCATCAAGGTTTCAGAAAGAGTCAAGCCTTCTTTCTCTTTATGTAATTACAAACTTAATTAAGTAAATTAGTAAATTAGTTCCACCTAAACTGACCGCATAATTCTATTTTCCTTAATTTATTCTGCAAATTGGATGGTGATTTTAAAATATCATTTAGGTGATGATACAGCATAATTCAGATACTTCCATTCATTGCAAAAAACATAAAACATAAAAATATAATACATCACATTACATTATGTCATTTAGCAGACGTCTTACCCAGAGCAACTTCCAAATAATACCTCTATCAGAATTCTCCCCCATCACAGAGCTATTTTTCGTACTCTTTCTAGTGTATAGATAGCATTCCTTTAATTATTTGTGGCACATTACTGATGGGACTAATTTTGAATTCCTGAATCTTTATGCATGCTTTTAAAGTTGTAAATGACCTTCTATCATCTAGGGAACAAAGGGGGATCCTGGACCCCAGGGGCCGCCCGGTCTGAAGGGATCGATGGTAAGTTGTTCTGACCGATAATCGATAATCACGTCTATTGATAACACTCCATGAGTCCGTGTTGTCATGGAGACCTCTTCTCCTATGTTCTGGTAGGGAGAACCTGGGATCAACGGACATCCGGGAGCTGAAGGTGTCGAGGTAGAGCTCTCTCACCTGTGCTCAGGTGCAGGTGTCTACAGTCTGTGTACCCAGCCACTGTGTGCAGGACTGCAGTCTCTCTCACGACCGGAATGCATATGATTTTTTCATACGGCCAAGGTTCCATAACTCTCCGGAACACAGAGGCGTATTTAATCTTAATTTTGATGTTGTTAATCAATGGATCAAGTTACCATTTCTTCAACCATCCAGTCAGCTGGATTGTCCCTTTAATAAACAACCTCCATAGGTTATTATCTGACTGTAAACTTACAGTCAAACAATTGATCCAGTGATTAAGCATTTTTATTGTTGGAATTTGCTCTCTGTATTACATCATTGTATTTATTATAGTGAAGTTAACACATAATGATAAAATAAAGATAGATAAATCCATTTCAGGTCAAGCTAATGTAATGACTAGATGAGACTGAATATGAAATTAAATTTAAAAGCAATAACAATAATATCAATAATTCAGATAGCCAATTTATTTTGTCTGAGTTTAGTATTGGTAAGTTACATAAGCGAATGGTTAAAACCATTTTTAAGTGCAAAAGGCTCAGAGGTACAAATGTTTTAATATGAAGCCTTTTTAGAAGCAGATACAGAAAATACAGAGAGGAAAACTCTGCCCATAATTACTGCTAGTGTTAATCATTAATCAGGCAGGTGACAAAAGTGTGAATAAATTCCTGCATTTATGTTTTATGTGTTTTTTCCTCCAAACTGGTCATCCTCCACAGGGCCGATCGGGTGTCAAAGGGGACAGGGTGAGAAGTGTGTTTATTAGTTTATTTGAGTGCATGTGTGCATCAACAAGATGCATCTGAATGTACAGTATTTTTGTATAATCCTTCATTATTTAAAATAAAATTAATAACATGAAACACAGTATTTGCTAATGTACAAATTCTGATGTGTAGATTTCAACAGCATTAATGTAGGAATGATTCTGTCAGTGTGTTTTTGAACGCTTTATGCAGTTGATGCTTATATAGGTAACTCCTGACAGTAGCGTAGTTCATTAGAGTGCATGTGTGAGCTGTAGTTTAATGCAGTGAATGTTTACAGTTAATCAAAACACAACAGAGGCTCCCCAGTGGCTCAGCCAGTCAAGACCCTCATTCCAAGTACAGGCTCCCACAGAGTCCCACAGCCTGGGTTCGAGCCCAGGAATGCCGTCCACATGTATCGCAACACCTTCACACAGGATTTGTGAATGCATGTTCATTATCCGACAATGTTGGTATAAAATTGCACACCTACAAAAGGCAATAATTGATACATTTAGTTGTTGATTAGATTAAGTCAGAAATGTCAGGTTTTAATTTGACACTCTGCCTCGTATTGACTTCATTGAACTGTTCCCATAAGGGGCTGCAGAGCTGTAGTGGAGGTGTGGTCAGATTGCAACAGTGCTGTCGAAACATTGTATGTGATAAAACTATTTGAAATGTTTTGTGTGTCTCTTCACCATCTTTTTTTGCAAGGGGGAGAGAGGGGAGTGTGGAACTCCTGGGCTGAAGGGAGAACAGGTAGCATTTCCTTTCCTTCCTGTTTAACAAATCACCTGTATTTTAGTACATTCTGATTGGTCGCTGATGTAAAGAACAACAACTACTGTGGTGATTTATTTTAGGGCCTGGATGGACCACTTGGCCCACGAGGAACCAAAGGAGAGCAGGTGTGTGCAACAGTTTTTCATCTCTTTGGATTTTAAAGGAACAGGTGGTTTCCTTCACTAAATGCCACCAGGGGCAGCTTTCCTGAATACTCTAAAGTGGTTCACAGCCTTAAACCGATCGTTTGACACGCATGTTTAAAAGGAACCCGGGGAAACGCACAGCCGGTCTGAATGCTCTCCTGAACATGCACTTATGGAATGTGAGGGAGGGATTATGGGTAAATCCAATCCCAGAGAGTGTAGCTAAAGCGGTGAATGGAACCTAGCGATGTATTGTTTTAAAGCCGCAACACACTTTGTCCCATAGGATTAGCGGTGGGGGGGTGGGGCTGGACAGACACACCCCCGCTCCTCGAATTTCAGCCGCCCCCCCCCCCCCCCCCCCCCAGCGTCAGTGATGACAGTGGCCTCCATCTCTGAGTGTGACTGGACTTTGGAGACCTGAGTTTCCCATGTACCTTCTCGGAGGGGGGGGGGGGGGGGGAGGTGTGGACCTAACCTCATTCCCGCTCCCAGTTTCACTCTTTACAGTTAACTACAATGCAAATATAAACGAGAAGTGATGACTGTTACACCATCTATACTTCTTTCTGAAAACAGCTCTGAAAACCTTTAAGGGTACATCTTTGAAAATGAAAAGGTCATAACCGAGAGTGGCTGTGGCTTGTCTTATTTTGGGCAGTTCGCCTTTGGAGAAATATCAACCTCTATATGAATCATCAGCTCAATATTTCCTTGTTCCCATGGATTCCTCTGTAGTTTGGAGGACACTCTGCACCATATTAATAACTCACAGTTATTCAGGGTGACTTACACAGCTTGCTTTTTCATGTCGTATCCATTTCCACCACTGGACTTTCACATCTGCCGTAAGGTTAAGTACCTTGTTCTAGGGCCATTAGTGTTCTGTGAGGTTCCGTAAGGTTCCACCAGCATCCCGGGCTGTCTGTCAGAATGTCTTCCTCTTTTTTCAGGGCCCGAGCGGACCTCCTGGCGATCATGGTCCCGAGGGACGGGCAGGACCCAAAGTAAGGGCTTCCAACAATGTGCCTGTGAAAGAAATACATGACAGATAAGATTGCCCTTCATACAGAAAGGTCATTCTTTTCTCTACGGAAAATTAATATCATACAAAATAATCAATCAGTGCTGTATATTTGCTCAGAAAAAAATGTCATACTCTCAGGCTTAAAGCTATAATGTGTTTTGGAACATGAACAGCAGACCCTCTTCAATTTCCCTGAAGGCCAAATAAAGTTCACTATTAGAGAGGAAGTATTACTGATTTACTAGCAGTCTGTCCTGTATCACGGAACCTACAGGAACAGGCGTGGGGTTTCCAGAACTGGAACCTATAACCTACTGGTTGCAAGAGCCTGACTCCCTCACCATCATACCGCTGTCTTTCTGTGTGTGACTGATGAACACAAAATGGCTGCTACAGTATTTGCCCACTGTTATGTGATTGACGAGTTTGGACTCATTCATTGTTTCCAGGGCGACCGTGGACCGCCCGGAACTCCCGGACCACAAGGAGACATGGGAATCGGGTTTCCTGGACCAAAGGTGACCCGGTTTGAGAGTCGGAAAGAGGCTGAGTAATTTGATCTAACCACCACCCTGTGCATTGAGTTACAAATTTAAGCAAGTGTTACATGCCCTGCACATCAGCAGTCAGTGGGTTAAAAACACAGTGACATTCCATCATGGCCATGACCCATTCCAGCTAGACCCACACAACGTTCTTCCCTGCTGTGTGATTGGCCAGCTTAGTGCGGCTGTTTCTGCTGGAGATTTCTGCCCTATCGGAGTAGGAATACATTCAGTGGCCTCACAGACACACTCTGAAAGTATGCGTGCTATGAGACTCTGCTGTGGAAGCATCACGTGACAGCCGTGGCTATCAGAAGTGAATGGCCGCGGGCAAAGTTTGGTTTAGGAGACCGGTTATGTATTTTTGGTCGCGACTGTAAGAATCAACCCTACATATAGGAATGTGCCACCCTCACACACAGACACACACACACAGACACACACACACACACACACACACACACACACACACACACACACAGACACACACACACACACACCCTCAGAGACACACACACACACACTGTATACTGGCTTTTGCTCTGTTTGTTCTGTACTTTGTAACCGGACACATTTGCACATTCTAAACTTTTCCCAAAATTCATTGCTGTTAAATATGTGAGTACAGAGCCTGTCTGCAATCTTCAGCTGTAATGTCATGTTATCAAAACACGCCAAAGTGCTGATCCTTGCTTGGCCCGTGTGTTTCAGGGTGATAAGGGGAACCAAGGCAGACCTGGGCCCACCGGTCCCCTTGGCATCGGGGAACCCGGCCCACCGGTGAGGCTGTGCTGTGGTGCTGTTCTCATCCAACAGAGGGCGCTATATCTCACACAGGGAATCCTGCAATCCCTGTAACCCCAAACTGAGACGCTACAGCTAGGAGACTTTTGACCAAGGAAATCCAGATATACAATAGATTCTGGACTGCCTGTAGAATAAGAAGAATAAGACAGGAAAAGAGGAATTTTTATGCATGGAAAAACAGGAGGAAAGAAACAGGAAATTTGAGACTGAAAACGAAAGTTATTTTAGCACATTGTAAATCTGTGTCTAACTTCTTACTTTTCTTAATTATTATGTATATTTTTTCATATTGTGCGCATGTGTATGTGTGTGCGTGTGTTTGTGTGTACGTGTGTGTGTGATATGTGTGTGTGTGTGTGTGTGATATATGTGTGTGTGTGTGTTAGGGCCCTCCTGGACCAGCAGGGGTGCACGGCTTCCAAGGCATTCCAGGGGAGGGACTCCCAGGGACTAAGGTGGGTCTTTAACTAATGAACAACTAACTGATGTTTTAAATGTGTTTGGGTCCATTCAGTGTATCTGGAACATTCTGGAAGTGAATATCTTTCAGGAGTGTGTGAAGATAGTGAGTGTAAAGTGCTGATTGTAAACTCTGTATTTCAGGGCGATCGGGGGTACGACGGCCCCGCAGGGCAGAGGGGGCTCCCTGGAATCGGGGTGAAGGGTGAAAAGGTATGGGGAGGGCAGCTTTCCCCCCCAGACTCTCCGCCTTGAAGAACAGCAGCCTGAACATTCACTCTGAAACGGCCTGTCAATCAGAGACAACCTCAGGACTCAACACCAGCCACAGCATTACTCTCTGTGAACAGATATGCACACAGACACACAAACACACACAATTATACACACACATTCACACAATCATACAGTACATGTATGTACAGTACTGTTCAAAAGTTTGGACACACCTGATTAAGATAATGGGAAACGTGCATTCAAAGACATTTTAACCTTAAGACTTATGCTTAAATGCTTGAAATTTGTTTCTTAGACAAATATAAATAGTGAAGTTCATGCTACTTTTTGGCTACTTTTGGCTACTTTGAAGATTCTAAAACATAAGATAATTTTAGGATAGATTACCATTATTCTAAAATGTGGAAAATAACAAAAATAAAGAATAAAAATTGTGTCCAAACTTTTGACTGGTACTGTACACATATGATCAATCACAGAATCTAGATTAATTTTATCTATACCTGCAGTTTACAATGATCACTACTATACTTACATCTTCATGAATCATCACAAAACAAAATGATGCAAACACTCTCATAAATGTTGACCTCTGAACTTTAACTCCTGACCTCTGTCTGTCTCCAGGGAAACCTGGGAGCTTCAGGACAGCCAGGGTTCAGGGGGTTTCCAGGAATGGGGATTCAAGGAGAAAAGGCATGACCAATCAGATCCTGACACATCAAGTTTCACTTTCTCACACACTGCTATAGTTAGACCCGGCTGTCTTTTCTTGTTAACTCATTTCTTGTGATTGTTTTATTTTGTACATCTAAACTACTGTCTCCTGGTCACTTCATACATTGTCTGAAAGTTATTTAATTACATGTAATCAGAATATGGTATCCCACAGTCAGGCTGTTATCACTGGTTGATTTCATATAGTCAAAGTATTGCCTGCAAATGATTTCATCACTTATATCCATACTGCTCATTTCATACAAGGAGACCATTGTGACATCATAATCTCTCTGTGACGTAATTTGATCCAGGTGCCTCCTTTCTCTGCCTCTTTAGGGGGACCAGGGGCCAATGGGTCCCCCAGGGCCCAGAGGGGCACCAGGTGTAGGAGTAATGGGTCCGAAGGTGAGTTTGGGATTGTGCCATTGTGCATGTGAAGAGCCACAATTATCACGGATCTGCAGGCATGGGCAAATTTAGTCCAACACAAAAAAACAAAATCCAGACCCCTCAATAATGTGAAGTGGAAAGCCTTTCACAGGAAATCCTTTACTCAGGTGAATTTTTACATGGTGCTGTTAAGCGTTCTGCTCAAGGGTTCCCTTCTAAGATTCAAACCCGCAACTTTCACTCTGTCCCCAAGCTCCCACAGGCTGGGCCTGAATAGCCTCTGCAGGTGAATTTCTGACACACTAGAATTCTGCACCCTGGGTCATTCCTCTCTTTATCCACCAGGGGGTGCCCTATAATACAAATGTCATGAAAACCCATCGGATTGGTTTAGACAGGTTGCTATCCTGCTGATGTGACAGGTCTCTGGAACACTGAACTGCCTGAATACCAGCCAGGGAAACTCATACAACTTCAGTTTGCCTAGGTAATGCCATAATGGATAACTCCGTAAACTATGTAGACTGTTCAGTTTTCTGATATGTTTTCCAGGCATATTGAATGTTGAAAATCCTGCTGGTTTTGTCATTTTGGTGGTTCTTTGATTCAGTGCACACTCTGTTTCATTCAGTGCAGCATGCTGTTTGATTCTTTACACCGTGTTATTTGATTGATTCAGTGTGGAGTGTTGATTGATTCAGTGTGGAGTGTTGTTTGATTCAGTGTGCAGTGTTGAGTGATTCAGTGTGGTGTTGTTTGATTCAGTGTGGAGTCTTGTTTGATTCAGTGTGGAGTGTTGTTTGATTCAGTGTGGAGCGCTGTTTGATTCAGTGTGGAGTGTTGTTTGATTCAGTACTGGTCTCTGTTTCCCCACAGGGCAACCAGGGGTTTCCGGGTGAGAACGGGCCACAGGGCGAGAGGGGTGTCGGAGAGCCAGGGCCTAAAGTAAGGAGGAAATCTCTGTCATGAGGGTGGCTGTGGGATGTCGTGGGGAGAACGGGGTTAAATCCTAATTAATGGACACAGACTGAATTTCCCCAAATTAAAAATTAAATTAAAGAAATAAATCATTTCTCTCTTTTCTCTCTTATTAGTAATTCAGTAGAAATTCGTTTTCAGAAGTAATTTCAGGTATGCAGGTGAAGGATAATGGATGAATCAACCTTATAACTCAGGGATCCCACATTAGTGTGATGTCACATGTTGGAAGTGTGTTTGTGATGTCACCTATGTTAAAGGTGTGTTTCAGTGGTGATGTCATGCATGTTGAAAATGTGATGTCACACGCCTGCAGTGAACGCATTTCGGGTTTGGTTCCAGGGTGAGCCTGGCCCAGACGGGTCACCTGGCATTCCAGGTATCCCAGGAGAGGATGGAGCAGTGGGCCAAAAGGTGAACATGTGATGTCATTGCATTGTGTCAGCATATTTTATACCTACATGTAACGGCTTTGTATTGTATATTATATCATATATTTTATGTATATGTACACTTCTGTGTATTCATGTATGATAAAATAATTTTACTCATTCAAACACACCGTCAGTAGTCAGTGCCTTTGTGTTGTGCACCTGCACTTTCCTGCCCTACATTTCAGCCAGTTACTCACAACAGATGCAACTTAATGATGTTCCCTTAAGGTTAAAACCCAGGCTGCGTAGGAGCACAGCACAGCAGGGTACAGACATTGGTGTCACTGTCATATCCACACTAAGGATACTTAGATTACAAAAGATACTTAGATTAGATTAAACTGCAGCATTGTCTGAATTGAAGATCTTGCACCTGTAACTGTTTTTAGGCCAATGCTGAGCTTATTTAGGCCAGAGCTTATTCTCACCTGTATGATTCACTCACTGTGCACAGCTTGTATGGTTATTTTCTTGTGCACACACTGTCATGTCATGCACTACCTTGCTGAATTTCTTGCCAGGTTTCTCTTATAAAAGAGGTTCTTAGCCTCAAGAGACTTTGTAGTTAAATACAGGATAAATAAATAAACAAAATGGAAAAATATAGAATAATCTCTCTCTCTCTCTCTCTCTCTCTCTCTCTCTCTCTCCCTCTCTCCCTCTCTCCCTCTCCTAAATCAGGGTGAGATGGGGTTACCAGGCCAGCGTGGCCCTGAGGGAGAGCCAGGGAAAGGAGAGCCCGGGGAGAAGGTGACCCGCCCCCGCCCTGCAGGGGGTGCCCCCCCCCCGCCCAAATGCCCTCCCCTGTTCGTGTGATACAGAGGGACATTCTGTAATCAGGGCGCGGCGAACATTTCCCACTCTGCCCGAGCTCTGCACCAGCAGCTGCTCCAAGCATACCAAGCTTTCGAAACACATCATGAGTAATCAGCAGCTGTATTGAATTTTGTCTTTAGTTACAAGGATGTAGCGATAACCTTTTCACTGTTACCTCAAAGCACCCGTCACACCTCTGGCCTCCCGTCAGAGACTGGCACACAGCAAACATCCGAGTACGTTTACGCCAAGTGCCCTAAGAAAGATAAATAAAAGAGTAAAAGCTGACGTTTTCCTGTGTGTCCGTCTCCAGGGAGACCGGGGCAATCGGGGACTCAGGGGACTCTCTGGGGCCGCAGGCCCTGTGGGGCCAGCGGGGGCCAAGGTAAGCCAAACACACCTGGAGACAGGTGCGCACTGGGTATTTCACACTGAAATGACCTGCAGGAAAAGGTGGAGTTAACCAGCAGGTATTTCAGACTGAAATGGCCACAGCTTGTCCTTCATTACCAATTAATGATGCACTGTGAGTGTTTGTATCCATTTGGGTGAAGGTTATGGTCCTGTTTAAGCATTAGGGTTGAGGACAAGGTCAGAGTTCAGGAACTGGGGTTATTAAGCTTTATGTTACTGTTCAGACACATTGCACATTAAGATTAATATAAAGCTCATGTTTAGTCACAGATATGGCTAGGACTATGTTAGGTTCATGTTCAGACATCAGGGGCAGTGGTCAGCTGTTCGTAGCTGTTCGATGTGCCGCAGTCTGTGGTGCTTCCATAGAAACTGACCCAGTGTCATTTTCACCAGCGAAAAAGTCACGCTTCTCCTCTGTGTTTAGGGAGAGCCAGGAGCGCCGGGGCTGATGGGATTGGCAGGGCCACCTGGGAGGGGCTTACCGGGGGAAAAGGTAAACGCATGTCCACCCCCTGGGCACCCTGCCCCTCCGTTTCACTCTACCTGCCTGATGCAGGTATGGAAAGCACACTTGCTGACAGATGCTCTCTCTCCTGGGAGCCACCGTTAACCTGACCACGGCTGATTGGGGTTCAAAGGTCAATATCACCATGTGTGTCAGTCATGTGGTCGTGTGACACGAGCTGTACACTGCACTTACTTGTTAGATGTGAGTGAAGCGTGTGTCACCTGGGACAAAGGTGTCTACAGATCTGCTGAGCGATGTCATCTGAGTGAGAGAGTCATCTGTGATTGGCAGGGGGACCCTGGTCCAGCTGGGCTGCCTGGGCCTGTGGGAGAGTCAGGAGTCGGGATCACCGGGCCCAAGGTAAAACCACCCCACGGTGGGGACACACCCAATGCACAGCACTCTTCTGGGAAAGTGGCGAGACGTCTGAGTTTGTCTGACTCTGTTTCAGGGGGACAGGGGAGCCCCCGGACCTGTGGGACCCCCGGGAGAAAAAGGGGAGGGCTACACTGGGCCTCAGGTGTGTCTGTGTGTGAGAGAGGGATATTGTAATTATCACTATATTAGTTATTTTAGTTAATTACAGTTATTTTATTGTTTATCATTACTCTAAATATAAGAGATTTATGCTTGGTATTAAACTGAAAACCGATATGTTTTAGAATAATTTTAATGACCATAAAGGCCCGGGCAGAGCTTGTGTAACAGAGACAGGCAGATAGAAGGAAATGAGCAGCTCTACACTCACAGAGGCAGACTCTTTTACCACGCGAAACAGAGTGTAATGATAATATGGAGGAGAGCTCTCTGCCTCCCCCGAGGAGGTGCTGCGCACTGTTAGGGGAAGAGAGCCTCTGGGAGTGTTTTTTAAAAGAACCTCATGTTTGCTGACTCTAAGGGACTCCCTGGGTTACCAGGACCGTCAGGAGAGATGGGACCCGAAGGAAGGGGATTACCCGGAGATAAGGTGAGGCTTCAGTCACCTGTCACTCAGCCCACTCCATTCCCCTCCGCCAAAATGTCTGTATCAGACCGAAATCCTGCATGACACCAGAACTTGCACACAGCCTGTAAAACTACTTCCTGTGCTATTCACCAGAAGGTCATGGGCTCAAATCCCTATTATGACACTGATTAAATGCATAATGGAAAGCTGCACTGTAGTATTTTAAACAATAGTGTGGTGCTTTAATGCAACAGTGTGGTGCAAAGGCTGTAAGACAAATACATATAGAAATTACTCTGTGTGTTTTCTTGCTTGTTTGTTTGGGTGTTTGTTTAGGGAGACAGAGGTCCCCCGGGCGTTCCGGGACCATCCGGGCCACCAGGAATTGGGTTGTTGGGATCTAAGGTGGGAACCCCAATGCTGGCTCCTGATTCAGTTCCTGCAGAACATTCCGTACTGGAGCTAAGGTTCTGTAGCGTCCATGGTAACGGACCACACAGACTGAGTGTTCTCTGGATGAGGTCACACGCTCTCTGTGGTCAGAAGAAGAGATTGCAGTCTTCTCTGTCACATGATTTCCTCATAGTCTTTGATTTCTTTGTTATTTTGCAATCATGTTTTACCTGTGTTGCACTTTACACCAGATTAAACCTGTGAAAGGGCATGTAGACAAGCTCGCCGCCACTTCTCTCATAAATGAGCCAAAAACAAAATGCTAAAAGCCAACAATTTGTTTTAAAGCCAAACCGATGAAGAAACCAGCATAAGCAAGCCCACAGCAGGGGCAAAGTGAGCCACACCTGTATTTAATCACCTTTCAATTAGTCAGTGTGACTCAGTGTTACCCAAACAAATTGCCCTGGGCTGGCTCCGCAGATAAATTTCCAACTGCCAACATGTGCACATAATTACAAATGATTGAGACACATTTGACAATTTTATTAATTTACAATTAGCATTTACTCAGAGGAAGAGGTGGCTCTCCTTCAAAGGGTACCATCCTGATTACTGATTAATTTGTTGATTGATTGATTGATTGATTGATTGGCTGACTGACATTGGCATCTTTTCGGTCACCCCAATTAAATTTCAGCTGAAAAAATACTGCAGCAAAATGTTTCCTGCCACCTGCACTGATTGTTAAACCTGTGGTTAAATCTGTTAAACGGAAAGTGAAAATGTATTCATGCTTGGTTGCCACTTACTTCTTTACACTAGATGTGGGTGAGGGTTTTTCAGACTGTAACTAGTTCCTGATTAGCAACATCATTAGAAACCAGTAAAACCAGTCTCACCCACTACAAAAAAACAAAGGCATACCTCATGCCAACACGTCAGCCTTTACGCCAATTAAATTCCTCCCCACCTCCTCCTCTCTGCGAACCTCATTTGACGACGTAGAGGGAGAGGGCGTTCCCAAAACCAGGAGCCTCCCTGACACAAAGCCACACCTTGATCCAGCAGCTTCCCCCTCACACACATCCACAGGTACCTCACTAACCATCCCGCACCAGGATGCTGAATCACCTGCGGGCTCTGGGCCAGACCCGCACAGCTGACGTCTGAAAACTGGACACTGAAAATGCAGAACTACTGAATGGGGTTGATGACTGAAATTCATCTTTTCAGGGTTCTATGGGTCAGCCTGGGCCAGCTGGATCTCAGGGCGCACTTGGAGAGGGCATTCAGGGACCGAAGGTACGGGTCACTGAAAATGGGGTCACACTCATGGTCTGGGGTCACATCTGGGGTGACACAAGAGGCTGTAGGTGCCCTAGGGCATCATAAGACATGCTGTGCCCTATCGTGTCGTCTGCCACCGAACCAATGTCATTCAGTCCCATCTCACAGAACAACACTAAAAAGTCCAGGGAAGGACTTATGACTTTCGGGCTATTAATACAAGTCTCGCTAATGCTGTTGACGTGGGCACAGGCTTGTGATGTCTGATCAGACTCACAGAAGCTGCTGAGTGATACTCGACTACTGATTGACAAACTGCTGATCTGAGAATGGTCCAAGGTGTCGCTCAGAAAAAAAATTAGGATTTAGGTGTGTCTTAAGACTGAACCAATCAGATATAAACTCAAGGAGGACATTTATCCAACATGAAAGGAACCAGTTTGACAAGAGTGAACATGCTAGGTTTTACATTACTTTTACATTATTGGCATTTAGCAGATGCTCTTATCCAGAGCAACTTACATAGCTTACAATTTTTTACATGTGACCCATTTGTACAGCTGGATATTTACTGAGGCAATTCTGGGTTTAGTATCTTGCCTAAGGGTACAGCAGTAGTGCCCCAGGGGGGAACTGAACCAGCAACCTTGCGGTAATGAGTCCTGCTCCTTACCGCTGTGGTGCACTGCCGCCCCGGTTTGACAGAGGGAGATGGTGTCAGGCAGGACACTGCTGGAGTCCCGGGGGCAGGACAGTATGCCAGGACAGTGGGCATTTCGGCAAGGTTTACAGTTACCTTTCAGCTACCGGCTTTGCAGCACCTGTTAGACCAGACAAACACTCCCTGCCAAAGTGAATGCAACTAAAAAAATGCAGAGATTAGGTAACTAAACAATAGCTAGCCTCCCTCCCTATATTAAAGGTACAAATCTCCCCCTCATTTATTCAGTAAGATGCTGTTTGGCAGGTAACTGCTTTTCTCAGAATTGTGGTGAATTGTTCTGTAGCTGCAAATCATAGGAGATTAGCCATGAATCACTCAACTCTGCTGTGTGACCGCGTTGTGTAACTGCTGTGTAACTACGTTGGATCTTTTCACACAGGGGGAGCCTGGGTTTCAGGGCATGTCTGGCCCCCGGGGCCCCCCAGGGGAAGGCTTACCTGGCGAAAAGGTACAAGGCTGTCGTGGTCACCAGCATGACTTTTAACATCTGCAATGTCATCATGATGTCATTAGTAATCATAGGTGTTCACACTCTCTGCAGGGAGACAGGGGATTGGCTGGCGACCGAGGGAAGAAAGGAGAGAAAGGAGAATCTGGGACAGCAGGAACACCAGGACCCACGGTATACTAACACATCACTGCTGTACCAACGGTATACTAACACATCACTGCTGTACCCACAGTATACTAACACATCACTGATGTACCCACAGTATACTAACACATCACTGCTGTACCCACAGTATAAAAACACATCACTGATGTACCCACAGTATACTAACACATCACTGCTGTACCCACGGTATACTAACACATCACTGCTGTACCCACAGTATACTAACACTAACACATCACTGCTGTACCCACGGTATACTAACACATATAGTGTACTCACACATTACTATTGGACCGATGCCATGGTATACTAACATATTATAACAGAGCATTATAACTGTGTCTGCGCTATAGTAGCACATTACTACTGTGTCCATGGCGTACTAACACATGCATACTACTGTATTTAAAGATCTCTTTCCAAATCACAGGGGAGGCCTGGTCAGAAGGGGGACCCAGGTTTGACAGTGAGTGGAGTGCCATACTCAGCACTAATCTTCAAAATTTCATTTCATATAATTCAGCATTGCTCATTTTCCCCAGTGAAGAAGCAGAAGAAATAAATACACTTGAATTTGCTTCCTTAACAGAGAGAAGAGGTTATCCAAATAATCAGGGAAATCTGTGGTAAGATTAAAATGAGTTTATTTACATTACAGAAACTCTCAGACAATATTTCTTTGTTCTTCTTAGAGACTAACAAGCTGTTAATGGTGGTTAATGGGCTGGAACCCAAACCATGCCAGTTTGGTGCTCAGACAGGGCACTCCTAGAGCAAGATCAGGCAAAGCACATAACCTGGCATTCATTTGTAAATATTTAATAAACCAATAGTGTGTCAAATGTGTAAGCAATATAATTTGCTCTGGATAAGGATGTTTGCTAAGCAAACACATAATAAATATAGACTAACAATTAATATACTGGAAGCTATAAAGAGAGTGTATTGTTAGTTAGACGGAGCCGAGGTGTGGGTTTGTGGTTTTCTCTGCGCTGTCTGATGCTGTGGTTCCCCCGGCAGGCTGTGGTATACGCTGCCGGGAGCTTCCGCTGGAGCTGGTGTTTGTGATTGACAGCTCGGAGAGCGTGGGGCCCGACAACTTCGCCCTGGTGAAGGACTTTGTGAACGCGCTGATCGACCGGCTGTCGGTGAGCCGCGAGGCGACGCGTGTGGGCGTGGTCCTCTACAGCCACATCACCACGGTGGTGCTGAGCCTGCAGCAGCTGTCCAATCAGGATGAGGTGAAGGCGGCGGTGCGGCAAATGGGCTACTTGGGCGAGGGCACCTACACAGGCAGCGCCATCCGGGAGGCAGCGCGGCTCTTCCAGGCGTCACGGCCCGGCGTGCGCAGAGTGGCCGTCGTGCTGACGGACGGACAGGCGGACAGACGCGACCCTGTTGGCCTGGAGGAGGCGGTGCGGGAGGCCCACGCTGCCCGCATCGAAATGTTCGTGATCGGTGTGGTGAACCGCAGCGACCCGCTCTACGCCGAGTTCCAGAGCGAGATGAACGCCATCGCCTCCGACCCCGACCGCGAGCACGTCTACCTCATTGACGACTTCATGACCCTGCCGAGTACGTGCATCCCGCTGCCGGCTCCGGGAGAGCCCTTTTACTCACTCCTCTCTTAGATGTTCTCAGTGTCCCCTCACCAGAACCCTCTTTACCAGCTTATCTTTCTTTTTATTTTTTTTACTAGTTTGTTTTTCTGCTGGTGCCATGTTGTTACTGTGGAGGCCAGTGGAGTAGCAGTGTATGCAAAAGTGTTGGTTTGTACTCTCATGCATGAGGTTGCTTTTGCATTTGACACAGGCACTGCACTGGCTTCTTGTGGTGATGGTGATGTAATGGTTCTCTCATATGCACACAAACCAAGTCTTTCACCAGCAAACCGCCCCAGGCGTGCACTGTGTGGCTTATTTTTCCTGAGCGGAGAGGGTTTAGAGGGCTGCTGTCTTTGCTCCCGTCAGCCCTGGAGAGTAAGCTGCTCAGCCGGATCTGCGTGTACGAGGATGGGTCCCCCTTCCGCCCCACCTACAAGTCCTTCCTCGCGGCCGGCCCCGCCTACACCCCAGAGACGTACACGCCCCCCTTCACAGGAGACTACGACAGGTTCACCAAGGAGGTGAGGAAGGAGCGTAAACCTGCACTGTCCTACGACTCCGTTTCTCCCCTCTTTTTGGAAAAGCTAAATGAGCATTTTTATAAGACAGACGTGTTGTGTCTGCTTCCATCTCTGTCCCGCCAACAGGGCCAGAGCGCGCCGGCGGACACGAGCTCTGCGTAAACGCCTCACTGACGATAAAACTGTGTCTTCACGTGTCTCCTGTGTGGGCATCTTTGTGCGTTTGCCTGTTATGCAGTAATTTTGTGTTTGCCCTCCTAGGCAGGACCATCAGAGAGGCCCACGCAACCGCAAGGTCCCAAGCCGGGCGTTAGTTTCTACATGGACCACAATGTGACGGAGAAAACCACTTTCAACGAATCAATCAACACTCTGACAGACGTCATACAGCTGAAGCCACGCCCACCTGTCACTTCGGTGATGGATTCCAACAACTTCACAAACTGGCAGTACCTTCCAGAGACGACGCAGCCACCCCCTGATCACCAAGCCCCGCCCCTCACCCAGGAAGTCTTCATACCCGGTAAGCGACCACGCCCAGGACCGCAGACTCCGTCACCTTCACTGGTTTAGCCAGGGCACGTTACATTACATTACATTATAGTCATTTAACAGATGCTCTTATCCAGAGCGACTTACACAGGTTACTATTTCACATTTTATCCATTCATACAGCTGGAAATGTATTATATTTTGGGGCTCATGCAGTCAAACCACCTCACACATGGTCAGATCATGCATCACAAGGTCACGTTACTGCTAATTCAGCTGCATCAGTGCATATGCGGTTGTATCACTAGACATGTGGTCATGCCAATGCACAAGTATGTGGTTACATTACTGCACATACGGTTACATTACTGCACATGTGGTTACATTACTGCACATACGGTTACATTACTGCACATACGGTTACATTACTGCACATACAGTTACATTACTGCACATACGGTTACATTACTGCACATACGGTCACATTACTGCACATGTGGTTACATTACTGCACATACAGTTACATTACTGCACATACGGTTACATTACTGCACATGCGGTCAGATCATGGCTCATTTGGCCACACTGCTCCCCATTCTTACGGCTCGTGTCAGTCAGATTTCCTGTGCTGTGTGCACTGTGTTTCTCTGACACTGCAGTGGAAAACCCGGTTTTACAGCACTAACCCCCAGCTTTCAGCCTCAGTCGGCTGAGGTGTTCTTATCTCCACTGGACCGGTGAGAAGGGGGGGGGGAACGCCCAGTCTGAGCCGAGCCCACCCACATCCAAACACACCAAACAAAGAGGGGCGAGGTCTCTCTGTGCCGCACAGCAAAACAGCTCATGTACCTGCGGGACTGTGCTTCGCCCCACGGAAGGACGTCCCTCATTCAGCTGGCAGACCCGCAGAACATCATAAAACATTAAAAGGCTAACTGGCGCTGATGGCAGTGTGTGGGTTTTTCCTTTTTTTTTTAGCTGTGGGATGTGAGCAGGTTCTGGACCCAGGCCCGTGTCGACAGTACGTGGTGAAGTGGTATTACGATTCGGTGGCGGACTCGTGCGCCCAGTTCTGGTTTGGAGGCTGCGAGGGGAACCAGAACCAGTTTGAGACTGAATCCAGCTGCGTGGCTGCCTGTGTCCGAACATGACACATCCGTGTAAGGAACTGCCCACAAAAAACTATCCTACCCAGCAGGCTTTGCCCCCAATGCTCTCATTCCCTTCCTGGTGCTACAGAATGCCCCCAGGGTGGAGCGGCACTTGGCTCCACATTCTAGATTAGAGAGTGAAAAATAAAAGCACTTGGACCCTCATTTCCAAAGCCCAGCCCAGGCGGAATAGTGTGTGCTGTTGTTTGTCCAGACTGAGCCTCCCACGACTGTTAACTGTGTTAACTGAGTAAGCTGGAAAGTAGATATACAAGCTTGTACTGTTTGTGTAACTACCAGAAGTAAATATACAGGCATTAGTTGGTTAGTTTATGTCAACTTTAAAACTTTGTTTAAGGGGCTCCAGTGTATGGAAAATGAAAACAGAGGGTAAAATACAGTAAGGCCTTCATTGGTGTCCTCTTGCTAGAACTGCGGAGACACAGATGACTAACAGGAGATTCTGGTTAAGTGAGTTACAGTCCCAGACAGTGTATGAACCCTGCAGTGGACACACACACACACACACACACAGACAAACACACACACACACACACACACACACACACACACACACACACACACACACACACACACGCACACACACGCACACGCACACACAAACGCACACACAAACGCACACACAAACGCACACACACACACGCAAACACTCTGCTCACGGGCTGAAACTTGTTTAGCCTTCACCCTGCCCTGCCTGGGGAGTGCTCAGCTGCTGCTGCTGCTGATGATGATGACGATGACGATGATAATGATGATGATTATTATTATTATTATTTTTATCATAAGAGCAGCAGAACAGAAATTGACTGGATGATGTGGAGTGTGGGTCCAGTGGCAGGTTTGATTAAGTCTGCTCCCTGTTTTCCTTTTGGTTCCGTTGTGTGCATTCTGCCACAGTCTCATTATTATAAGCTTATAGGGGATTTTTATATATTTTATCAACTCTATTCAGTGTAGTATTTTCTCTGTGTGTGTCTGTTTGTCGTGTCTGTTTTAACAGTCTGATTTCGTTGTTTTTTATAGAGTTGAAGTATATTGCATGAGGTCCACACTGCAACTTCAGGAGTCAACAATATACCATCTCACACACATCTGCAGTATTAAAAACTGTGGCATTAAGTTGTGGAAAAACTGCCATACTGATTATTCAAATGACATCATGGCTTTCAGACACAGAATATCTGGGTGAGTCCTTAGCTGGACTACTACGCGTTGCTGACCGTCAGAATAGCCTCAGAAAATGATTTTTAAAAGAGATAATCTATAACATGGAACAAATTGTTTAAATATAGCCTATATAATTTTATACAAATGTTCAAAAATGTCATTTTCAATAAATGCCAGAAATGGAAATGTGTTTAAATTTTCTGACCAGTTTGATCAGAAAACAGTGTGACCCAAGGGCTTAAAAGGGAATCAAGCCTGTGTATCAAGCCACAGATTGGAATTATGGGAAAATTTAGAAGGAAACCAGTTTTATTACACATATCAGGAACATATAAACATTTAACTTTCATTAGCAACTGAAATCCATGGGAAGCGTAAACATAATGAAAACACTAACACTTGCCTACATTCATTGTTCAAATCTAAAGACAACGTCAGACAGAAGGACAGAACCCAGGCCATGGTCTAATAACAGTCCTCGTCTAAATTCAGTCATCAAACCTGCATCATCACTCTTAAGATGTAATGTACCCCTACGGAAAAAAAAACATTGCTATATGTTCAGCTTGTGTCAAATTCCAAACATTGTGAACATTTTCTTTTCAGCTTGTCAGACCTGATAAGCCATGACAAAGCAGAATTAGTGATCACCCCATTCCTTCACGGTTCCCAATACACAATCCCTCTCCATGCCTCCGCCAAAACATGGCTATTATTATTGTGAATAATTAGCCAGCTGTGCTCTGGAGGCCTTGGAAGAGTGAACACTGCCCATTCTCCCAGCCTTTACATTTACATTTATCCATCTGGCAGATGCTTTCATCCAAAGCGACTTACAAGTGGGGCAGAGTAAAACACAAGCAGAAAACACAAGCAGAAAACCCTAAGGGGTTGTTTTTTCATGGACCTGATGGACGTGTTGGTACGGGGTTCCCTCTGGCCAAGTAGAGAGTGATGCACACCATTCAGTTTAGAGAACACTAATCGAAGCCCCCCAAAATTCACTCGGCTTTAACTGGTAGGGCAGATTCAGAGTACACATTACATTTTAGAAACTTACTAAATGCACTGTCGATAAAAATATTAATTGAAAACCTGTTTGGTCTGTCAGTAAAACGGATCCCCACACACAAAAAATTGGACAACGATGACAAGAAAATAAATAAAATTAATAAAATTGACACCTGAATGTTTCTCTAACTGTGGGCTTCTTCATTGAAAAGAACAAGAAAGTATGTGCTTGTTTAAGATTGAAGCGCTGTATAAATTGAGCCTACAAAGTGTGTTTTAATGATTAAGTGCTCTTCCCTCTGAAATAAGGGGTCTTAATGATGACAGGTGCTTTCCTGCTAAGGGAAACATTCTACTTATAAAGTACGTTTTACTGGGGCTCCTGAGTGCAGGCTGAGCTCTATGGCCCAGGTACAAAACCAGCAGCATCATTTACCAACAGTGACCGTGAGCCCACAGTGCCCTGACCAATTAGCTTCGTGGGGTAGGTAAGCCAGAGTTTTTCTCATCTGTCTTATCTCAGGCACCCTCCAATTCATCAGATATACACAAATTGCTCAGACGATGTTACTGTGGTTTCACCTATCCTCCAACTGGTGCTCACTTCACTGTGGTGCTCTGTGGGACTTGCAGTCTGAAAAATACCTGTTGGCTTGCATGTGAGTGTATCAAAGTGTATCAGTGCTCCTGCGTGACTTTCCTAAGCATACCTCTCTTTCTGAGTGTGTGTATGTATATGTGAGTGTGTGTCTGGAAAATCAGTTCTGTGTCGCCTCAGTCAGCTGGGCCTACAGGTAATGACCCACGAGTATCTCAGCATGAACTCTCCTTCTGAGGCTTGCAGATGGTCCTGCAGTCAACTTTAGCCACACATTGCTACAATGGAGTGTTGATTTGGCATGTTGGTTGTAACAGACTCCCCACCTTTCTCTTCAATCAAATTAGGTGCATCCTAGATTATTGTGCTTCTGAATTCACTTTGAAGGAAACGGTTTTCCCTCCAAGGAAAACCATGTCAGACCAAGAGGCTGAATCCACAGTAAATCCTCATGATGGATTCCACACTCAACCCAGACAAAAGTAATGGCATGATCCCATGAGTTAATTAGCAGTTAGAAAGTTCATTAATCTGAAAATTCCTCTGAAGTAATCCGAATGGACCAAGTGCCACACCTCAGGGAGATGTGTGGTTGAGTTTGCGCTTTGCAAGTTCTGGATCAAATCTGTACCTGTAGCCGTAGGGACGCAGGTGGTAAGTGTAGTACTCCAGCTCATACATTAGCTTCGGGGGTACGTAATGAAAGGACACTGAGAGGTCAGAGCAGCAGCCGGGACCCTACAGAGAGAGGAGCAAACACAAAGACACAGCCGTTAACAGCGATTCGCACGTCAGTTCAATCGGAAATTTTCCGTTTTTACACAAACTGCATTTTGGCACCAAGAGACAAGGAAGTTATAGCTCTACTACTGCACAAATAAATAACATTCATCAAGGCTACAACACTGTCACCCTGGTCCTTCAGGCATGGTGTATCTGTATTGTCCAACTCCCTGCTGAAATCACTGCACTGCTGAAAAAAATCACAAAATCCCACATTCCAGAACATTCCGAATTCCATAACACCTCCATGAATGTCCACATTCTGAAGGACAATTATCAGAAGTCCACACAAAGGGCTCATTTATTTAAAACACTCTGTTCCCGAAGCGGTTAGCTGAGAGAGAGCTGGCGCTTACTTCTAGGGTCGGATAGTAGTCGTAGCTCAGGTACCAGGAGCGTTTGGAGGGGATTTTCCTGACCACATGTTTCTCTGGCGGAAAGGCGTGGAAGGTCTCCCGCTTGCTGGCATCCCTAGAGTCTCCCGCCTTCACCTTCATGATCTCCATGCACCTCCCCAAGGCCAGGTCCTCGATCGGGGAGGTGTGGGTGCACTTCCCCGTGGCGAATCCGCTGATGAACCTCCGCAGCGCCTCCCTGCTCAGGACGTACCCGGCCCCGCCGCTCATGTAGCCCTGGCGGACGAACGGGTGGAAGCGGCGGCCGAAGTAGACGGGCTCCTCGGTGTCGTGCTTCGACAGCAGATAGCGCAGGTTCTCCAGCACCACGTAGGTGTCGTCGTCGGCCTTCAGGAACCAGTCCGCGTCTTCGAAGTGGTTCTGGTGGATGTACTGGAAGGCCCGGATGGTCTTCCAGTAGAGCTGGTCTCGGCCCTCCTTCACGTTCAGCCCCACCGTGGGGAAGCTGGTCTCATTGACTGAGCTCATGAAGAGCACCTTGTCACAGTGCTGGGTCCAGGTGGCGCGGACATGCTGGGTCCTCGTCTTCAGGTTCTTGGGCACGGTCATGACCCAGCACAGCACCCTCACCTTCCTTGCCAGCTTGGCCGCACCCCCTCCATCTTCCTCTGCAACAAACCAATAAGAGTCCTCGTTATTACCGCAGATCGTTATTCAGGGCGAATAAGAGATCCTCACCCACTTCCCTTCTGCACATGTGAAGGTCTGTGGTGATTCCACTCAAAACTGAGCCTACCATGGCTGCATTTGTGCTTGCAATTTCTGACACATACATGATTCCCACAGGAACAGGGTTTACAATGTTTTGAGCAAATGAAAAAAGTACAAACTAAATCAGTATGAAACGGAAAAGGTGTAATGATAATGAATTGAGGAAACATGATCAGTCTTCAGGCTGGGGCTGTTGGACAAGGTGCAGCAGGTACACAGTACAATTTCAGTTAACTTTTTGCTGTATCACCATTAACCAAATTTGCATTGCAGTCTCAAACCCACAATAATTAATAAATACTGTAAATGTTATAGACATTGTAAGAGAAAATCTTTCCCAATTAATCACAACTGCACTTTTTCAAAAAAAAAAAATAATAAATACATAAAATAATTTAAGAATATCAGATACACAGAGGCACTGTTAACAGAAGATTTCCTCATTTAGAATTATTTAATTTCTGTAATTCACTTAAGACCCCTAATGTCACCATATGATTGCTTGACATGGAGTTTAAGCAATTTGGTCACTTCCTTCACCACAAATCACTTCCTGCAGAAGCGCTGGCCACAGTGATCAATGCATCATACTTGTCATGTTATTATCAAAAGAATATTGTACAGCTTGTCGATGTATGTCGATGTTATGAACCACCCAATAACGCGGTATTGCTTGCTATCTTATAATGCGCGTGTGCATTTATCCTCAACGTGGCTTCATTCCGGTCACCCCAGCCACAGACTTACCGCTCCAAACATCCTAAGTAAGATCAGCGCTCGCATCAGGTGAAAAAGTCACGATACTAATACTGAACGTGGAGCGAAATATATTGCTTGTCTTTTGAACATGATCATTTAATATTTTTTATTAATATGCATAGGCATCGAAATCCATACACAAAGGCGTAGAACTTTCAAGTAAGTTTTTACTAAGCTTCGCGAATGGTGAACAACAACGCTTCAGTTCAACAGGCCTACGTAAGAGCTCAGGGCATTTCAGAAGCGCCGAAATTCAAGCCCGATTCTTATTTCCAGAAAGTAATTTAAAGCAGTTGCAATATTTCATGCTTGACCATGAGAGCAAGCGCCTCCGAGGCGCACGTTGGTACACGGTTTCCAAGGAGGGACTGAGAGACACACGAGGGACCACAGCACCAAAATATTAACCGAGAATTTCCCCCGGCTCCGTTCGTCTCACGCCAACGCCAGCAGGTCATTTTTGTGGTTCTTACCTGGGTGGAGGTGGAGCCTCTTTTCTCTGTGACTGTTGCCAGCAACACCATTTGACGAATGTATCGTTGGCAAGTGACCTCTTTCAGGAACATAATACACACACAGTTTAATAAAGGTGAAACCTGCCCACAGTCCCGTGAGGAAGAATAAATGTGACCGGAATCTCATGTCGACCACTCCCGAAGTCCCCTGCGAATAATACAAACCGCAAAAATCTGTTGAGTGCCATTGTGTTAAATTATACGTTGTATTGTATTCATATAGGTTTATTTTATACAATAACAAACATATTTAAGTAGATAGTAATGTTGCATGAAAATAGTAGAATACATGAGTTTCCGATATTATTTTTGTGAAAAAAAATACTTCAATAGAAGGCAGACTATGCTCCCGATTATTTCCATACTTACCTATTACACAGCATGATCAAAATAGAAAACCTTCCTTGTGATTTTTAATAAAATCATTATCTGGATGAAATGTCATTTTCTGGATGAAAGTTGTTTACTTTCAGAGATTAAAAAAAAAGTTCAAAGATTACGCTTCCTGTAGCAGTCAAGTTTTCTGAAGAGCTCTCGGTAATCAAGATAAAACCAAGAGTGGTTCTCACCCAGTACTGTTCTGCCTGAGTGGGAGATGTCTGTGTGTCTGTGTGTGTGTGTGCGTGTGTGTGTGCGTGTGTGTGCGCGCGCGCAGGATCCATTAAAGGTGATGCGCTAACCTGCGCATCACATGTGCTATACCTGTACTCAGGTATTCTGTCCAGTTCAGATGAACAGGTTTAACAGGAAAAAGAAACGTGTTTAAAATACTTTTACACGTCACACCCCATATGGAATTTGTCATTATTATAGCCAGAGTTACGTCACAAAGAAGGCTATATATATTGTCTTCGCCGAACAGGCAATATAGTGCGACAATTTGATTTGATTTGTCCGTATGACCCCTTTTGAATTTATTCTGACGTCCGCTCCCAAATCCAGATTTATAACCGGTCAAACCAGAGCCCACAGGTAGCCTTACTGGACTTGCGAAATCTGGAATCTTCTTTTACCATAAATTACAGTGTATTTGCGTCTTAACATTTTATGAAGTGATGATACAGGCTACATAAATTCAGAAGATTTGCACATACAGACTACAGACGTTTCTGGGCTCCTATTTTTGTTGATGTAAGTAGCCCACTATGTTCTCGTTGCAGGGAACCCGTGTAAACATCTGACGCGCACTAAGCAGGCTAGACTGGACTATTCCAATTGTGATGAAGTTAAATATTGGCTGTGTTTAACAAAAGCAGGAACACCCACCGTACACTGACCCCCTCAGGCAGTATTTCACAAACGGGGTCCCGGGCGATTTTCATTCCAACCGAGCTTCGTATTCGTAACGTTTGTTTTATCTGACAACTGCACCCGCATCTGAGTTTCACATTATGGAACAGCCGTGATCTGAAGTGCCCCACGACCGTATGTTTGCAGCACGTAAAGGGCTACTTCTTTGTTACAAACATGAATCGTTGAAGATGTGTTTGTTCCACCAGACCGATACACCTGAAAGGGTTTGTGATCATTTGATATCAAAATATCAAAATATCCTTACTCGCCTATGGACTATCAGTAATTGGTTCCTGGGCGCAGATTGGGACAAGTACTTCACCACCTGACAGTTGCACAAACGTTGCATTATATTAGATTATATTAGGCTACACTCATTTAGCCGATGCTCTTATCCAGGGGGACTTGAAGCAAAAGAGAACAGAAGTTCATCCGTTCATTTTCACATTTTCGCAACGAATCGTAGAGGATAATAAAAACTACTGAAATCGCATATTTCATAAAGGCGTTATTCCAATCAAACTCCAGAACCGACCTGTGGGTCGCTAGAACAAATGTAGTACATTTTCACCACCTAGGGGTGAAACTTAAGTACTGTCCGTACGCTATTATAGAGGTAGCTGAGACTGTGTAGCAATGAGGCATTTTAAACTCGTACTCTAAACGGGGTGCGGGGATAGGCTATAGTCGAATTTAGGATTTGTCAAGACGGAAATCAGACAGTCCGTGAGTGAGAGACTGAGTGAGCTTCATGGTATTTGTGAACTGCACTTCAAAATCGCTTTTGCAATGTTTGTTGTAAACGTGATTTGCACAGATGTTTCTTTGTATCGCCAACAGGGCAAAGAATAAATAAAATTCTGTTTAACATTTACGATGCCAAGGAGATCTAATGATTGGAACGGTTTATCCAATCACAGTTAATTTGGCAGCGCTGGGTGTAAGTTCTTCCCCGGAACGCCTGAGGGCGGTATGACGGCAAACAGACATACAATCTGTCACCACAACGTTTCCATGGTAGTGTACTGCAAAATCAGAGGCCCGTCAATAAGGGAGACTACGATTTCTGCCTACCTACCGAGGCCAACAAACGAGTTCCGGTTTAAACAAAGCGTGCGGACATGAGGAAGTTCCGGTATTGAAACGGTCGCTCCAAAATGAGAGGCGCAGAATTCGAATTTTCAATGTAAAGTGAATGGACTCCAATGTATTCTCAGTACGGATAGAGAATCATATGGAGAAAGCGTACCGTTTCCTGAATAAACAAATGACACGTTAGGTAACTATCATTGTGCATGCTTCAAGATGGATGGCTTAAGGTTTTGACAGAAGCAACACGGTTTTTCAGTTAATAGTTCACATGTCCAGTTCGGACTCAAGACTAGCATTCTTAATACTACGCCTCCCTGGCACTGATTTGAGATAGCTCCCAAGAGGAGCGATCGCTAGAAAGCCGGGCACTGCTGCAAGCTAGCAGGCTAGCTGAACAGGTCAAGACAGCTTAACATAGGTGCGCCCAAGGTGAGAAAGGTATCATTTGGTAGCTAGACAGGTAGTCTAGCGAATACATACGTGTATAATTGTGTAACACATGCATTCTGTTGCATACATGGTATTGGGTAGTTACTCATTTAAACCTTTGTATCAACTCGCCGCGCTATTTTTAAGGTAACAGACAGCAGGTTTTTTTTTTATTTTAAGTTGTTGTTAGCTAGCTAGTAACTGATTTTAAATCGGTGCTTTTTTCCGCAGAGGAAGCCAGCTCGGAACATGGCAACCCCAGCCCATGTTTCCAAAGTGCGCGCACTGTACAAGAGAATCCTGCTCCTGCACCGGTTCATGCCCCTAGACCTGCGCGCTCTGGGCGATCAGTACGTCAAAGACGAGTTCAGGAGGCACAAGTCGGCATCGCCCGAGGAGGTGAAGGGCTTTATGGCGGAATGGGAGGTAAGGGGGTAACACAGCCAGCCGGCCAGCCGCTACCATCAACAAGTTAGATGTAACAACTGTGTTCGTATTGCTGATGAGTGATGCGCTGGCGCCTCCTGTCGGACAAGATCATGTCAGTGTGATAAATTAAACCGCGTGTGGGAGGTAATGTAAAAGCACGTCTGTGGGGTCAGATAAGTATCGCAGCCGCACAGATTCACTAGTCACTCAGTGACAGTTGATTCTTTCTGGTGAGCACTGAGATTAATGACTCCAGCCGATCCGCATACTATAAAGCTCATTGGATTTGCGGAGATGCCCATCCGTGGTTTTATAGCTGCGCTTTACATGGTGCTGGTGGGCTAGCAGGGGCCCCACAGGTCTCCTAGGCCAAACAGGAGAGTCATGTCCCATTGCGGTGAATGGGACTCTGTGCTGTGGGAGACGGTAGGCTTCGGATGAGTCATTAAACCGAGCTTCTGACTGGTCATTAAATGTCCTACGGTGCCTATTTGAAAGTGTGGGTGATTCGCCGGGGTGTTCCGACCAAACGCCGCGCCATTCAGGCTGTCCACCTAGTATCTGTTTGGTCTGGCTGTCCACCTAGTATCTGAGGGGTCTCTCCTCCTCTTCACTGCAAGTGTGTTGACATTCTTGAAAGGATCTATGTAAATGCAATCCATCGGCGTTTTAATTCCGATGCAGTTCTGGTTTTCCGCCAGGCGGTGGCAGCACGTTGTAGGTTTTCTGGCTGGCGGTACTTGTCCTTGACGTGTACCGCTCTTGTTGAGTTATTCTATGATTCACGTATTGTAAGAATTTAATTTCAGTGACATTTTAATTTGTACACTTGAATCTGTTGAAAAAGGGCACATTCCTAATAGAAAACAGCTCTCATCAGCCACGTTAATATCAATAGACACTCTTCTTTTCAAGGTCCAGTTACAAGAAAAAAAACCCACAGGGACACAGCGAGAAAACATTCCATTCAATAGACACATTAAACATTTCATTTCTGTGTGGATGAAGTTGTTTATACTGTAGAATGATTTAGCAAATCTCACTCTCCTCAACCAGTGGCTTCCAGGAACACACAGCTGCCTTAGCTTGTTACATTACATTATTGTCATTTAGCAGATGCTCTTATCCAGAGTGACTTACAAGGATTACAGTTTTTACATGTTATCCAATCATAAAGATGGATGTTTACTGAGGAAATTCTCGGTTAAGTAACTTGCCCAAGGGTACAGCAGCAGTGCCCCAGAAGGGAATCGAACCAGGAACCTTTTATGGATTACGAGCCCTGCTCCTTATCACTGTGCTACACTGTAGCCAGCTCTGCTGTTGCTGCTGTAAGTCTGGGCTCATCTGCCTCCAGGACCATGGCTGCAGAGACTCATCTGATTTGTGTGAGGGAGCTGAGTGCTGAGGAATCGGAGTGATATCTCCCCTCCCATCTCCTGCTATGCCCAGGAAGGGAGACCTAATCCCGTTAAATCCACATGGTTACCTTCGCGTGAGGGGTTTGTGAACACTACAGTGATAACTATGAGTGTTTCACTGAGGCAGGAGTCATGAGCGAGCTCGTTAAATCTGCACGTCTCAGCTCCTCCAAGAGAACATCCTGCCGCCTCATCCCGCTGATTCCCCTCAACACACAACTCAAATTATCATTATTTTTTGTTTTGTTTTTTTTTTTGTTTCCCTGAATAAATATCCAAGACTGCCAAAGTGGAGACTAAGTAGTAATAGTCTCCTAGTAAGGTTGAGTTACTGACCTACGCGCTCCCAAGAAGACCTCGCTCGTGAGGTCACACTCGTATGTGGCGTGGGCAGTCTGAGCTAATCTTCACTCCCATCACCAATGTCCCTCCTATTGCCCCTCCCTCTCATTCACCCACCCCTCTGAGTGTTCCTCCCCCTTGCCTACAAGCCCCGCCCCTCTGTCACATGCCCCTCCTTCATCCTCACACCCCACCCATGTACATCCCAGTGGTCCCTATGCTCCTCCCCTTTGATGCATGTCCCACCCTCTTCTACAACTTGTGATGTCATAGGTGCAGTCAGCGAGCTGGATTTGAGTGCTCTTATGACATCATATCGAAGACCATTATTGAGACTTCAAACACTGACAAAACACTATCAGATGTAGTCTGTTAAAGAATTCTTGACATTCAAGCCTGCTATTCACAAGCAGCACAGCTAAATAGAGCGTGAATTAAGTTATCTGTGATTTGAAAAGGGGGTAATTGTTTGAAAATGGAAACCCACAGAGGGCGTTTGATAGGACAGAGCAGGCACAGACCCAAGCTAGGCAGCCCTCAGAAAGCTACTCGATATGCGCTGGGGTCTGCATGTGCCGTTATTGCTGCACTGTTCTTTTCTTTAGGAACATCAGGAACCCCGGGACGAGACTCCGTCATATAATACCCCGTTATGTCGTTTGTGCTGTCTGTAAAAACCGGTCTTATCTGTACCCTCAGCGTGGACTGCCCCCCTGCGGAGGCGTTTAAAGACATGTGACGTGGTTGGGTTCGCTGGGAGGGAACACTCAGAATGTAATTATAAATTATAGGAGATCACACCTGCTGTTAATTACACCAATCAAGGGAAACGCTAATTACAGCGTGATTCAGAAGGGCTCCCTTTGTGTCCCTCTGTGGCAGCTCTGATAAGCTCTGGACTCGTGGGGAGAGGGTACAGGGGCACATAGGGGCAGCTTGGGGGGGTCGGGGGGAGAGCGTCACTAGGAATCTGACATCATTTCTACCACTAAGACAATGCAGGTTGCATAACACATATGGAAAGAAAATCAAGCTGCTAAGTGCTGGTGGCTTCACATGGGCTTCAAGGTCAAAGAGAACTGCTCTCTGTGGAAGGAAAACTCAGGCAGAGTGTTAGGATGGACATGCCAAGCCAAACGATAAAAACGCACTGATCTCAGAAAAGGCAAACAAATGTGGTGAAACACATAAATACATGCGTAAACAAAGCACTTGAAGCTGCAGTTTTGCTAAAGGAAATGTGGAGTTAAGATTTCGCAGATGGTCTCGCACAAACTGCTACTGATAGAGAATTGTGTGTAGGCCACGTCTTCCCCCAGGACTGATCCCAGATCAGTGTTCCCCAGGAGCAGCAGCTGAATGGAAGCTGCTACTTGGAGCACCACCAGTGTAGAGAGAGGTCGTAGCTACCCAGAATCCCCCTCTTCTTTGGTGACTCACCGCCCCCATCGGGCTGCGAGGGGCTCTAGATTTACTGGAGGGGTGGCAAAATCCAGGAACAGACGATGAGCGAGACCCCCTTCCCCCTCCCCCCTCCCCCACCCCGGAATGTGATTACAGGCGCTGAGGGTTCACTGTAATCCCGTTACTGACGAGGGCCTCTGGGATTTTTCCGCTCCTAATAAATCGACAACATCAATATGGAAGATTGCACCCCAGGAGAGTGTGTGTGTGTGTGTGTGTGCATGCATTCGTGTGTATGTGTGTACTTGCACAGATTTGTGTGTGTGTGTGTTTCCAAAAGATTTTTAAATTATTTGATGCTCTCAAATTAAAAATTTATTACTACTTACTACCTGCTCATTATATTGCTTGCTAACTGCTTTAAAAGTGAGGGATACTCCATCATTGGGTTGCATTGTATTTTTCAGCTGTTGTCTAACAGAAGGAATAGGCCCTTGAATAAAGTGTAACTATTACATGTGACCACACATTTTTGTGATGTGTTTTTTTCCTGGAAATCCACTAAGTACTGCCTGTTGTGTACGATGGGCTCTTGAATGAGAGAAGCTTTTTGTCTGATTGGTTGGCTAATCAGTCATGTGACCAGCAGAACCATGGAAGTGTGGAACTCTGGGAGCGGCTCTGCTTGTGTCTGGTCACTGAACGCATTTTTACCTCATAAATGTCACAGCTGAACTTGTGAGTGTCTTTGTGTTTCTGTACGCTGGGGCATTCAGGGATTTGCTAACCTTAACAAGGGATGGGCTTTGCTCTCCAGCATGGGACAGAGGGGAAGAGGCTCTACAACCATTATCTAACTGCATCACTTACACCTTCACTATGTATATGCTGCACCAATTTATCTTTTGACTGTAGTTACTGAAGTGATGGCTGTTGCAGTCGGTCTGTATTTTCGCTAGTGTTGCGCTAGTTAGTTAGCTAGTGCTGACGTGTTTGGATGCGCTCTGACCTTTCCTGCATGAGGCGTTGCTCTTCTTGCACACCTCTGCTTTGCAAGGCATTCTGGGTAAGACTGCCTGCCAGAATCAGGTGATCGTGCTCCAGAATGTCTCAAGTGTGAAACTCCAAGCGTCCGTTGGAGCAGGTGTGTCATGTGACAGACCAGGTGAGGTGCTGTTAGAGAGGGCTGCTACGCCTGGCCCGGCAGCAGTGGCTGGCTCGGTAAGGAAGCCGAACTGATCGCATGTTTACACGCCCAGCACTGCCCCCCCACACTGCTGGCCCCCTTCCCGCTCCGGATTCGGTCAGCGTGGGGGTAGTCCCGCTCTCCCGGTAATTAGAGTATATTTTGGAAGGACACACTTGACATTACCTCACCCCCCCCCCCCCCCCCCCCCCCTTTCCCTTGGAGAATACATTAACTCTGGGTGACGGCCAAATGTAATTGGATTACGAAAAAAGGAGAGTCTCTCCCTCAGATGGGCCCATCTTGTCTGTAATTGAATCGCTTGGAAGTTCCATTCAAGGAATTTATTTATTTATTTACCTCCAAGCGAACGTCTCGGCATTTTTATGAATGGAAATGCTGGCGTCATGGTGGTATGTCAATGTCATTCCGATTGGCCAGCCGTCCCGGCAGGATTGATGGATCCGTACTGATCTGCGTCAGATCCCCCCCCGCCCCCCCCCCCCAGGCTAACCGCGTCTGGGACGCAACCCAGAGGAGACACCAGCACGCTGCATCCGGACCGTGCATTCTAACAAGAACAGTAAGACATGGCGTAGCGTAGCACAGACGGTCTCTGGGACACCAGGAGAAGTCTTTGGCATTATAGGCTATAGGCTGCATAGTCTACCTGCTGTAAAGATGCCTGCAGGTGTATGTTTAAAACATTTTTGACTGTAAGGGCATAACTTCGCATTGAATGGACAGTCCTTGGGCTTAGAGCTCTTTTGAAATGCACTGTGTGTATCTCTCTGTGAAGTCTCTCTGGATAAGAGCATCTGCCAGATACAACATAAAAATTGCTAACAATTATTCTAATAATCAAGCATTTCCTGTTCTAGCCACAGACTGTCTGGCACTCAGTGTTGCTTTGAATGTTCAGTGTGATGAGACTTCGAATTCTAGAACTCTATGAGGTAAGGGATTCTGTACAAGGGTTCCATTCTTATTCAGGTCATTTCCGTCAATATTTCATTTTTGCGATGTTCTGTAAAAGTTTCTGAGCTCAGATATGTGGGTTCTGTAATAGCTGGATGAGTGTTCCGGTGCTGGTACCCTGCGGGTCTGACCTTCGGTTGTGGCCTTGTAAAGCCATTATCCCTGAGCCATTCCGAACCGGGCAGGAATGACCCACGGCCTGACCCACAACTGCTACATCAGATTTTAATCACATGACAGCTCAGGGGCTGCGAGGGCAGTCAGAGTCCTGATCTGCACTTTAATCTGCACTCTGGCCATGCCTTAACTCTGATCTGGAGACACGCGTGTAGAGGAACGTTTTTTTGTGCATTTTGGGTCGGGGTGGGATGGGTGCAACTGGTTGGTCAGGACATAAGAGCCGTCTCTGGGCATGCAGCCCAATCGATGAGTAAGGTCACTTGCCTGCAGTCACTGCGACACACAAAGGAAGGAGCGATGTGAGGAATTTAAAGCATTTCAGGGAGCTGAAAGCATCCGGCTCCACTGATGGAAATGACCCTGCTTTGGCTGGAATCAAACGTACTTTGTTTCAGTTATATCTTTGATACAAAAGGTCCTGGGTTTTTGCTTTTTGTTCTGGTAGAGTGACTCTTCCTCCCCTTCCACTCCTCTTCCTCTGCAGAAATACAGGGACACACTGCAGACCCAGGTCCTGGAGTCAGTGGGTGGGGGTGCGCAGGCCGTGACCTTTGGGGCCGACCTCCCCGACGAAAAGCTCAAGAACTTCCAGGACGAGCAGATTGGTCAGCTGTATGAGTTGATGCTGGAGTCCACCAAACCCAACCGCCAGTTCCACATCCAGGAGGACAGCCAGAAATGAGGACACCGGGGGGGGGGGTGGTGGGGGCATCCTTACAGAAACCTCAGTAGCTGCAGCTGTGGCCCCATTATGACCGAGATTGTGTGTAATTGCATTAAAGTGTTCTCCACAGATTGTTCAGAAAACACACGTGTCCTCCTCACTGCGTCTCCCCAGGACGAGATGAGCATCTTCAGCCCAAGTAAGGGCCACCAGGTCGCTTCACTCGAAAAAAATAATCATCTTCTCTGGAAACTTTTTCTCTCTGAGTGGGGTGAAGCAACACTCCTGCTGCTTCAGAAGGGCGGGGCGAGACGCCTCTCCTCCAGCGGGGCGATTAACGCCCTTGCTGATAACCCTCCCCTTCTCCCTGCTGGTAAGATCACGGCACCCATCGCTCAGGGGTAGAGAGTCATAACTCATAACTCACCCGAGTCTCATATCCAGCCACTAATACGGGGGGAAAACCAGAACGAGCTGGATCGCTGGCGTCACCACTCTCTCGTCTCATCAGTGCTGCATTCGTCTGATTGCCATTTTAACTGATTCCTATAAACGATTTACTCTTGTGAGTTTTCAGATGGTTTGAGCTGAATCTTCAATATCATTAAACCAAAAGACTGACAGATGTAAAATATGGAATTTATTCATAAGCATAAAAAATGCTTATTTGATCATTAAAATTTTTATTGCTAAATTTTTAATGCTCAATCTATCCAGCTGTAAATTTCAAACCTTATGTAAATACATTATAACTGGGTTGCCTGTCTCGTAAATACAATCCAAGTTTTTACACACTTAAACTTAATCTACCTAATTTCTTACCACTTACAAATAAAAGGGTAGTAAACTGGTAGTAAATAAGTAATAAGATCTCCATCTGGATAATAGGCAATATTAATATTAGTCGCATGACTAGGACCCCACAGCTTTGCGCTGCCAAGGATAGAGGTGAGTATGTTTGCTGGGTTCCCTCATCGCTGCTGTGGCGCCCTCTAATGGCTAGTGGGGCATCTGCAATGGCTTTCAGTGATGTTAGTGGGAGTGCACCTATCCTCCAATCAGTGCTTGCCCTGCCATGGTGCACTGTGGGATTTGAAGTGCGAAAAAGACCCATAGGGAATGCGGAAGGATGATTGGGTGGAAAAAAAAAAAAAACAGAAGAATAATAGTGAGGATCCGCTAAGCAAAAAGAGACCTGCTGCCTTTGAGTGTTAAAGAGCAGAATACAGATAATCTCCATAGTGCTGCCAGGAGAACGGGGAAAAAGATTAAAAGCAAGCGCACTGTGCCGGCAAACCCTTCAGCTGGACTTCAGACGTAATGGGAGCCGGGGCACAGAGGGAGCAAAAAGCGTGCGCCTCAAACTGGGGCGATTTAGCAGCTGCATGTGCGGGGAAGTCACGCAGCAAGCCGTCCTCCTGCACGCACCGCGAAGAAAGGCCTTTACTGAGAACACCCTGTAAGGCCTGGAGTCCGCTCACGTGGTTAAGCATCTGAACCAGGGTTAATTAACTCTCTCAGCGTAAGAACACTGAGTACGACATGCACTAAATATACCGTAAAAGCCAATATTAGCAATATTCGCAATTCGCATGCTTTTCATAACGTGCCTCTTCTGGGAAAAATATTGATGGTGCCCTGCTTTACCAAACGAGCTCTTAGTTTGCCGTGGCTTTTGGTTTTGCGTCATTGTTAAGGGAATGGAGAGAGGGCACTTATCTGGCTCGGGCTGAGAGCTACACTGCAAAGGAGGCAGGGCTTATCAGTGGGATTTCTTTCCAGATGCATGGATCTGATGCCAGCAAGAGCCAAGGGTACACATCATCATGAGTGAAACCGAATTTCCTCTAGAAAGAAAACCTTGCTAATCTGTCCACGGCATTCTGTAATAAAACGGCTTACAGAAATGATGATGGCAGTGGCATTTAACCTGCTGGCTGTTGAGTTCTCAGAGGTTTAGGAATGCAGGAAGGTTATGTGGCACAGTAATGAAAGTGCTCTTATAACCATTCTCACAAGCATTTGTATAATTGCATATAAGAAATGATTGCTGTGTTTTTATTATTCACTAAGCAAACTGATGTCCAGGGAGACATTTTTACATTGCATTTGTAGCCCTCTATACAAGTGGATATTTACTAAGGCAGTTCAGATTATGTGCCTTAACCACTCCAGAGAACAACAACTACTGCTACATGATAATTCCCATGTAAGTACTAAACAATAGCTACTGCTACATGATAATTCCCATGTAAGTACTAAACAATAGCTACTGCTACATAATAATTCCCATGTAAGTACTAAACAATAGCTACTGCTACATGATAATTCCCATGTAAGCACTAAGATGTTAAACCTCCAGCCAGCCTACTGCTTACACACAGTCCCAGGTGCAGTGCCATAAACCATGGCTATATGTGCAGTTCTGAGCTCAGATCATCACTCTCATGAATGTCCACAAATCTCCAATCCCTTTTTTTTTTTTTTTTTTATGAATAATGAACCATTTAATGCATTTACCAAATGCGACACACAAATGGATTCATGGGAAACGTGTAGGTAAACAGCAGGTGTTGACACATAACACTATGTTCTGCTGGGGGGAAAAATTCCCCTTCCGATCCCTCTATTTTGCGTAACGTCACCGTTTGATTTACGTTAGCATGGCGGTGCCGCTCCCTGCAGGGCTGTATGGGGAAAACATGCAAATGCGTTTGCGGAACTCTGCAGGGAGGGGGTGTGGCCAGCAGGGAGCCAGGCCCAGGCGCGGAATGAACCCCTCTGCCTCTCGTTTCCGTTCAGCGAGAGAGCTCTTGGGGTAATTTACGCACCCCATGCCAACAGACTGGTGCAAAAACACCAGCGGAGTGGCAGAGAAGCCACTTTGGCTGAGACTGATGAATTAATTGCTTCCTTTGTGAGCTGGCTGCACCAAGGAGCTTCACAGAGCCCATCTATAAAGCTTTTTTTTGGCCTGAACACAGTTTGTGTCCTCAGAGCTGCGGGTGAAAACCAAACGCAATTAAAGCAAAGAAGTGAAGTGATTTCCAAGCTTGACAGGTGACATAAAAACCTCCTAGACATACAAAGACTACAGCGTGAGGTTCAAGCAATTTTGAGTGCATATCTGCAAACGGCCAGGTCCGTAGTCTAAAAAAAATGGAATGATTTGTAAAAAAAATTAATCCTCAGGACTGAATAGTTTTATGTGTGACTTAGCGAGCGCGGACTGTACCTCTCCCTGGTGGGGGCCGGGTGCGTTTCTTGTTTGAGTGCGATCCTCTGAAAGTTTACTCTGTAAATCTGTCTCGTGGGGACTGCTTGTCATTGCAGCCAAGGTCTCAGCTGGTCTGCAGAATTAAATTTTAATGTTTTGAAATGTAATTTTTCCCCTCTCCCCTCCCGTTCATCTTGGGCGGTGCTGGCACATACAGGCTGAGTCTGTTTAGTGTGCACAGCAGGCCCCTCTCCCTCTCAAAGCCAGCCTTTCAGAACGCCAAGTCACCGGGAGAATTTAGCGGTAGGAGGTGCATCAATTATTTAAAGCCAATTATTTAACATGGTTTCTCTGTGTGATTACTGTTCTGATTCGAACTCCATCCCTGGAGATCCCGCTGCATATAAATTGAAAGGTTTCATACTTAATTAGGGGAGAGGAACTCCATGTGACAGGCAAAGGAATTAGGACGATACCCCAGGGGAGGGAGTGATGGCGGTAAAATCGACGTGTTTTTGGGGAACTGCATTCCGTCACTTTCAGGAGGATGAGAGACCGAGGTGCTGTACCACATGGCTGTATGTCACATCATACTCCAGGGTCTTTATCTGCCAGATAAGAAATCTAATAAACAAATAAATCTGTTTGTTTATTTTCAGTCACTCTATGCCATATTCTTATTTCTAGACTGCATGTATAATTTGTTTTAGGAATAAACATGTCATTGTTGCAATTGCCAGAGATGTCTCTCCTGCAAAACACTTGTATGCTTTAAATTACCTGTCAAAGACATTTGAGGGGATGCTTGAACAATACACCGTTTGTGTGTATGTGTCTGTGTGTCTGTGTGTGTGTGTGTGTGTGGGTGTCGGTCTCTGTGTGTCTGCGTGCGTGCGTGCGTGTCTGTGTCGGTGTCTGTCTGTGCGTGTGCGTGTCTGTGTGTGTGTGTCTGTGTGTGCGCGTGTGCGCGTGTGTGCGTGTGTGCGCGTGCGTGTGTGTGTGGTCATCACTGTGCGGGTTGACATACAGTTAGAATGCTGGATGATGCTTCATTTAAACGTGGTTGCTTGGCCTTCTTAACCCAGACCACTGCCCAAAAAGACCATCCTGTGAAAACACTACAATGCACCTGGAAAACACACTCAGTGTTTTGAAAGATACGAGGAATATGCTGGCCTTCAGAGTCTCCGTTTTAATATATCCCACAATATCTGAGGAGGAACGCAACTGAAGTTCTCTTTTTCAAAGCTACTCAACACCCAGTTTCAGGAGTGGGTCACAGAATGTGGCCCAGAAACCCACCATCGTTCGCAGTGAGCAGCTGCAGCCAACGCTAAAACAGGCCGCGCTCTTCCCTCTCTCGTTATTTCATAACATTTGTCACAGCATTCAAAAGGCTGCTTCAGTTAATTACATCAACATCAGCGGCCCTGCAGCGGCCATACAGAACACACACTCTATTCAAGTAAGTGGTGCTCCAGTGGAGACTTTAAAAATAGTAACCCACAGCCTCCTGCTCGGCGAGGCCAGATTTCTGGGATGTTCTGTTTTTAAAGCCTGACCAATGGCGTGGAAGTCAGGAAGGATCAAGGAGCATGTGGGTGAGATTCCTCTTCAGAATAAACACCTCTGTAGGTGGCTCTAGAATTCATATTTGGCTCTGGATGTTCCTCCACCCCCAATAACTGATCCTGGATCAGCTCATGCAGCTTAAGCCCTTCCTCCAGCCAGTATGCTCTTGTGGTGTTGGTCTTCTGAGATGACTTAAAGCCCCTGTGCACTGGTAAATTTATGACTTGGGTGCCACCGTTCCCCTAATTTGAATTGAACTGCGTGCTCCAGGGTGCTGTTACCAGGGCCGGGGTCAACTTCATTTAAAATTCAGTCAATTCAGGGAGTGAAGTGAAATTAACGAACTGAATTTCAGTTCATTCCCTTGAATTTAAATGACTTTCAATTCCTTGAAATTAATTATTTGAACTTGCCCATCATTTTCTGTCAAGTTTTTTTTTTTTTTTTTCAATTGAATTTCAGTTCACTTCCTGAACTGACTGAACTGAAATGGAATTGATCTGGGTGTTACACAGGAAAAACGGACAGGCAGAGAAACACCGTGTTTCCACTGGAGCTGACAGGGGATGAATGAGCAGGATTACTACATATGAGCTCTCTCTCTCTCCCTGTAGTACTTCTCAGTTGTAATGAAATGAAGCCCCGAAATAGAACAGGATTTCAATCAAATTCCTGTCGTCATCAATTAGAAATGCAGTCCCACGGGGCGGAAGCAATCAGCTCTAAATTCTGCTTTCCATTTTTAATGGAAGCTCAATAGATCCGTAATGGAAGTCCATGGCGAGGATTCCAGCTCATCAGAGTGTGGCATCACTGCCCGGTGGCCTGGCCGTGGGCGCTCGGGTGCACAGGTACATTTCCCCCGTCTAAAACGCCTTTCAAAAATGTGCCTGTGCTTTCCACGCTCGACCGCAGTACACAGTATTCATAGCCAAATGTATTCTTTGTTTCTGCATTTCGGTCAACAGTCACTGGTCAAAAGGACCAAGTGACTAAAAAAAAAAAACAAGAACAGACAGTTGATCCGTCACCGCAACCATGACCACGGGGCTGTAACAAATACAGCTTCATTGTTAAAATTATGAATTAATAAAAGCTGACCAAACACAAGGTCCTCACTGAAATTAAAATGCAAAATGGCATGCAAAGTCCTCTCTGGTTTTTTAACGGCCACTTCGAGTCTTCCTGTTGATCAGTACTAACGGCTGTCTTTAGCTGCTGAACCCACACAGACTCATCCTTTATTACGCACAGCACTGTGCAGCAGAGAGCACGACATCATCGCTCTGTTTTAGTGAATGATAATGTGGAAGGCCTGGATGGCTTCTGTCAGTAAGACCGCTGGAAGCAGGGACACTCAGACGCGGTCGGGGCGACCGTACTCCCACTGCGTATTAAAACAGGCCCGACCATTATCAGACCAAAAACCCCCAACAACACCCAACATGCACTCATGCTACCATCATCTTCCCACAAAACTCGCCCCCTCTTTCGCATTAAACAGCATCTGCTTACAGAGAACTGCTCAGTGAGCATGACTTCATCTGGGAGTATATATAGACGTTTTGCATTTTCTCCACTCAGACTGACTCAGTGAGTAAGGGACAAACGTTTTCTCCTCTATTTATAGTGTGCATAGCAAATCTAATGTATGTTTGTGGGGGGGGGGGGGGGGGGGCTCTGAACATGCATTCGCAGAACTGGAACAATGACTGTTCTGAGGAGTGGGTTTGAACTATATTCACCCCTGGATGTGTACACTATTAAGCTGCTGCCGTGTGGAATGCCGAATGAGTCACACGTACAGAGAATCTTTCAGTAAACGCACATCGCAATCTCTCGCCAAGGACAGCGGGCAGCAGCCGAACAAAAACCGGTGAAAGAATTCCCCCCCCTTTTTCCAAGCAGAGCACACACTCTCTGCATGACGATGACCCCCGGAAGGACGAGGCACGGGCGCCGCAGGATGGACGGCGTGAAAACGGAGAGCGCGCGGACGCTGCGGAGGAACGCAACGGGCAGCAGACAGAGAGGGATCAGCCAGAGGAGACGGGGATGGAAGACAGCCCCAGGGGTCCAATTCCGCAGCGCTGGATCAGAGAGGAAACGGACGTATATTGGGGAGAAAGAAAGGGGGCGAGAGAGAGATGGACATGGGCACAGGGAGACGTGTTTCTGCAATCTCCCATGGTCCATTGGGCCGACGGATGAGAGAGAACATGGAGACACGCCCGCCTAACATGCTGTCAGATGAGACCTGCAAGAGTCAGGAGTGACAGGAGCTTAACAGGGAATCCTCCTCCAGGGAAGCGCCTGCACTCAAACTGACAGTACGCTGTAGTCCTCTTCCAAAGACAGGCCTTTCACTGCACATTGCACAGTTTAAGCTACCTCACACTCTCTGCTTTAATGGTTTCAAGGAGAATTCTGCAAATAAAGCCAAATGCACATACACACAATATTTTTTTTGTTACAGATACACACAATGTAGAACTTTCAGTGTTAAATGCATTAGCTGCTTGAATATCTGGAAAATATGTACAATATCAGGCTCTGCACTGCGTGGTTCCTCCGTACTTCAGCGTCTAGGAGATTATGGTCACTCTGGTCACTGTGCTAGCTGTGGATGTCCTTAACGTTATGCACACGGTGAGGAATATCTGGTCAGTAATTAGAATATTTGTGGTAGTGCTCTCAGAATGCTCCTCTCATGGTGTGCAGATCAGAATATCTGGGACACACTAGGAAACTCACGAGCACAGCTGGTTTGTTTAAACTGGCAAAATATTGCATGAGGTTACATCAGTGACAATGGCCTTCAACATTCCCATTCAAAATTCTGTTAGAGCGGGTCTTAAAAATGTAAGCCAGGGATTTTTTTTTGTTTGTCTTGTTTTGTTTTCCTTTCAAGGTGGCTGTTTTTTTATTCCAAGTTTTATAAATGTCAACTTCAAATGCCAGATGCCCAGAGATGTGCGCCCTCTGAAGAATTTCTCTGAATCAAGCCGTAAAGAAAAATGTTGGATATGTTTCAGCTGCTGTGGGGGTGAAGGCCCTTTCCTTTAGAATTCCGACTCGCTCTTTTTAACACTCCCACCCCAATAATCATGACATGAACCACAAATGATGGAGGGTTTTCCGTTCTGTAGATACTCTATGGATTCTATCAGCCAATGGTGCAAACATGTCCAGTATGTATATTCATACTCATGGGTGATTTACACCTGGGAACATTTCACAGGATCCCTGGTGGCTCCTCACTGAAAGAGCGCATAAAAGAATCATGTGTGAAATGCTACAGTGCTTAATTACACTTCACATATGATTTCATAGATGTTCATTACAGCTTATGACATCCAGTGACAAACTGTGTCTTTATTGCCTCCCAGGTCCACGCCCTCCTTCCTCAGGTGTGCACTTGAGTGTCGATCCTTGCCTGCAGTATGAACTCGTTCATTTACCAATTACGGGCAATAAGGGTGATTTCCTTAATGACGTCACACGCATCAACAATTACATCACGATTTGCTTAGCAGACGCTCTTTTCTGTAAGATCAGCGATTTTCCTGGCAGTTTACATAGGAAACAATTTTACATGTGATCAGTTTATGCGGCTGGATATTTACAAGGGCCATTAAGATGAAATACCCTGCCCAAGAGTACAACAGCAGGCAACACGCTGGCAATCAAAACCAGCAACCTTTGCGCTAGGAGGGCGGGCCCTTACCACTTACCCCGATCGTTTTATTCAAGCATCACTTTATACAACAGTCAGCGAGTCATTCAAAGCCTTGACTTTTAAAGACATTCGTTTGAGAAACTGTGATCCATTTACTTGGTAACTTTCACATCTAAACACGTGAAACGTTGTGTTATTGTTTTGCTCTCCGCGGAGAGGGGGCGAGATGGGTGACAAATTTTATCGCAAAGCACAGGACACGTTATCCACCCCGATCCCAAGAAACATCAGCGAAGCAGCCGCACGCCCCCCCACCCCCCTCCCGGTAAAGCGGTTACCGGTGGAAATCCTCCTCGGCGCCACTCTTATAACCGAATTCATTTCTGCGCTTTTCCGGCTGCATTTTTTTCTGCGCGGCGAGGAACGGCTGCGCACCGAGCAGCTGGGCTGAGTGAGGCTGTGAGCAGCTCAACAACACTGAAAAAAAAATCCACCGGAGCTCACCGAACTGGAAACAACAAGCGACGTAGAGCTCCCGCACTTACCCTCTGGATCTGTCACTTTCCTGCCGGTCTCTCCCCAGGGCACAGCGAGAACGGCAATTTCTGTCGTCGGACCTAAACGCAAACAGACAGAGAGCACCTGAGCGTCGGGCTGTAGACAGTACCTGAGTGTCAGGGTGATGCCCCTGGACTCCTAGAGCAAAAGTAAATGATCAAGACCAAAAAAGATTTGCTAATGAGGACAGCCTGTACCACTGAAACGACCCGCTCAGTTAGTTTACAAAATGTATAATATCCAAATCCCCGCACAGCAGACGTGAAAAATTCTGAAATAAATAGCTCTCCACAATCGTAGAATGTCACCTTCCGTTCAGTAGTTGTTGGGAATATATCTGGTAAATTATGTCTAAGCTCCTAATATCTAATATGTTAAGGTGTGAATATAATAGATGATAACCTCCATTCATGTGTAATGAACCCAGTGGATGGGTGGTGCTATCGACTACTACCTGCTTGGAGCTGATCACAGTATGTTGTAGCGGAGATTTTGGTTTGATTCATAGGGGGTCAGTGATTGACAGCCTACAGTGGATTCATTATGGGGTTCATGAGGCCCCACTGCTCCATCATCAAGAACTTCAGGTGGTGAGTCATGGAACGAAGGGGGGGGGGGGGGGGGGGAAGGGATTTCACAGCTAAGACTGCTCCAAAGCACCAGGCGAGTTACCCACAATCCCATAACAGAGTCCTATGAGTCCTGTTCCTGCACGATGGTGGTCGTGATGTACAGATTTTTGACAACCAGCACTAAGACGTGCCACACATGTGAGCACGTGACCTCACGTCACAGTTGAAACTGTCACCCTTGAAACAAACAACTGAATTGTGGTCACCGGCATAATCATAAAGAACCTCCAAAAAAACGGTTTGGGGACCTGGCGTCGCACAGAGAGGAAAACTATGGCGTGAGAGAGAGTTCAGTAACGTGTTGATGAAACTAAATACACTGTGCGTTTTGATCGAATCACGCCTTTCCCTTCCAGCCTCATCTGAAGTATGCACACATGACAGCGCTTCAGTGTCTGGGAAAATTCGATTTTACAGTGGGGCTGCGCCGCGTATGCGACCGCACGCCGCTCATGCGGCTCCATGGGCGAGGAAGGTGTCTGGAATGCTAACGAGCGACGCTGTCGGAGGGAGGGGGGGCTCGGGCTGCCGATGCCGCAATGAAGGAAAACTCGGGGCATGACTGGAGACTCCAAAGTTTGGGTGATGAACAGGGAAAGGCATTAAAAAGAGTGTATAATAAGAAGCATCACCTAGCAATTATCCTCTTGAGAGCAGCATAATTGCATCATACTAGACAGAAACAGGGAGCCTATTTTTTCCTTTTATGAAAGCAACATTACCTCAAGTGAAACTGCTCCCATGAAGCCAAACAATGACGCACAAACGCGGCATTAACTTGAAATCGTAACATGCTCTTAGTGAAGGACTAAGAAGAGAAAGAGTTGTGCTACACTGAAAGACAATTCATTTAAAAACTCAGCGATCAGATTTCAGGTGTGTAGGACAGATGGTTTGCAGAGTCTGTGTTTGCGCTACAGTGTTCTGCGTTCGTCTTTAGCTGGTGAAACGGGAGCGTCGACCCAAGCGACAACGCTTCGGTATTGATGTGTGAAACGTTTTATTAGCGTCTTGCTCTCCAGTGAGAGCAATTGAGGGTGTCAAATTTCATCACAGGACCAGGGGCACGTTATGCTCTGAGCAATTTCCTCCGAGATCCCAGGAAACATCCACTGAAATAAACCCTTAATTCGCGCACAGAAATGATTCAGCCGCAAAGGCAATAGAAGAGCTACAGCCGGTTTTACGTTCCCGACGAAAGGACGACAAAGTTTTAGGCTCACGGGCTGATGTTTGGAATGCGCCGTCATGCACAGAAGTGCTTGATACTTGAAGTAAATTCATATATGACAAAAGGCCAAATTGCGAGTTTTGTCTGGAGTTCTCTTCTAAAGCACTCCTCTTTCCTGCCTTTCCTCCCAAAAGCACATGCCCTCTGAGTTTTACAGGAGCCTCAGAGCTAGGTTTCTCTGCCTGGCACACCCTGACAGCTACTTCAGAGGCTGTCAGGTGTAAGAAAGCTTCTGATTTTCATTGTTAAAGCATTACACTAGCTTTTTCAAAAACACCGTGGCAGAGGACCCATTTTATTATTCTGATGCTCGTGGTCCAATTTGGGAGGGCATTCAAGGGACACTTCCTGCAGTCCTTTATATGAAGCATGACATCGCTGGTGCCAAATATTCTCTCACTGGGTCTCAAGCAGAGGGGTCTTAGGTACCCAAATGCAGACACCTGAACCATAACATAACATCTCATCATTGCCATGATTTACATTTACATTAACATCTTGTCATTTACCAAATGCTCTTATCTGCTTAGCCACTTAATGTGCATCTGATAAAGCAGAATGACAACTTGTACAAAGAGGACATGACCAACTACACTTGGACATGCGCCAATGCCAAGCACAGTGCTAATATCACACGTGCATGCTTGGTTCAATGCATAAGTGCATCATAGCCTACCCTGGAGTAGGACTACATCAGTCCAAACAGAAAAACTACCATGTACCTCACTGCCATTACACTACCATTACAGTGAGGGTCACAGAGCTGCACACAGCATGTAACAGCATTTGGTTCGGTAGGCAACTGAAGCCTCAAAGACTGCCACAGATGAAGGTCAGTGATACAGAATGAGCCATTTTAACCTGTTTCACTCTGGAAATCTCCAAAAATCTGCTCTGTGAAAGCGTGAGATCCGCCAGTCAGCAATTTCAGAACAAAAAAGGGTCCGAAAAGTGTCTAGATTTAACGACAACAGCACCTAATTGCCAACAATGATAGACACTGTTTATACTGGTTGGGAATCCCCTGCCAGCAATCTAGTGCCTCTAGTGGCAAAATACTGCAATTGCACAATCCATTCACTCAATTTGTAAACCAGGGTGGTGAACACAAACTGAGCCATAGAATCAAGGAGAGTGGTAGAATGCAAGGGATCAGAGAGACAGTCAGCTGTAGGGGGATGACTAGGTGGCCAGATATGGAGAAATATGAATTTGACCAGGAGACCATAGGTCAACACCTTTACTCTTCTGATAAGTGCCATGGTATCTTTAATGGACCCTGGTTTAAGCATAGCCGTAAAAGACAAAACCTTCTACAGCACAGTGTCCCCATCACAGAAGTAGGACATTACATTTAGCCAAAGGAAGGAGCACCCCCTACTGGCCCACCAGAACCAGGAGGTCTCCCGTCCAGGTGCTAAACACCAGCCCTGTTCAGCTTCAGATGTGTGGGCAGAGTGCAGAGAGGGCGCTACAGCTGCAGACAGAAGGATGAAGCAAAAAGGATGAAGAAAAGCAAACACACAAGCAGCCTGCTCTCTGTCCAGGACACTTCCCGCTAAAGCTGTCCTCTCACCCACAGACACAGGGAGGTAACGAGGTTTGACTCTCTCTGTCTGGAACACATAGAGGTCTTAGCTGTAGGAGTTAGCAAAGGGATCACTGAATACTGCACATGTTCCAGAACAAGTTCCAACTTAGTAATTTACTGGGAGGGAAACCTATATTAAAGAAAATTACCAGTGAGAAAATTGATAGCTTTTACCTTTTAATAGCAAAGTGGCACAGCGTTATTAATTAGCTGACTGGTACACTGATACCAGGAGGGTACATATGACCTTCTTATAAATTACTTGTATGTGTCAATCTGTCGATCAATAAATCAAGCTTTATTTGGCATAGCACTCTTTACAGTCAGAATCTCACAAGCAAATTCAGTGTTAAAAAAAGGCAAAAATCCAAGAGAGACTTGATGTATGTTTCCTTGATAAAACTGGATATGAGTCATTTTTCATTAGAGAAAAACATCTTTACAGGAATTTGTCAATTACCAATACAGCACCCAGCTTTTTTCAATCGGAATGGCACTTATTTCTAAAATGTTCTTGTGTAATCACTTAACGATTTAGAATTCATTGCACACTCTTTATTCACTGTGCTTTCAAAGCACTGCAGTGACACAGCAAAGTCACATCTTCAATCGGTGAAGCCTTCCAGAATCTTAACCTCTGCGAGCCAGAGAACAAAGGAATTTAGCGTCACTGTTCAAAAGCAGCTAACTTTATTGACAAAGTCAGCATCAGGAATCTGTTCCTGCTTCGTTAGTCACCCGGTCACGTTCACCCTGCCTTGGACAGGTTGACAACACCTTTGTGTTTTGCATCAGTGAGAAGCATGAGAAAGGACACTTTGGCCAACATCATCTCCAGGCTGCAGAATGGATACAAAAAACACCTGATGAAATAACCAGTGGAATTATGTGACCTATACCAGCGGTCAGGCCGACAGATTCTCTGGGAGTTACTTTATCGAGCCCGCTTCAGTGGTACACCGTACACTGACAGGGGAAGTGAAAAGCAACACAAACAAAATGTTATTTTTCCTTAAGGGTTCTGAGGTTTGACCACATGCACTTAAAATACCAAACACACAGTTACATCCTCAGACACACATTCACACACCACACATTCACACGTACAATGATGGCTTTCAACATCGTTTGAAATAAAATAAGTATGTCATGAGAGACTAAAGCCAGAAGATGGAAAAAAAAAAATACTTCAATCAAGGTTACAGGACCTCTCTCAAGGCCGTGCAAATGCATTGATTCTGGTTCAGCTAAATCACCCCCCATTGCATAGCAGGCGATGGGGGATGAGGTTGGGGGGGGCGGGCATGAGTAGATCTGAGTCAAATACCAATATAGTCTTTCCATTCGAAACCTCTGTGAAGAGTTCTGCCTCAGTCATAACGGTCGGGTTATAAATGAATTACCTTTCATTTACATAATATGATTTTGCGTATATCGCTACAGCCAATGTGGCCGCTAATAATCATCTTTAATTATCATCATCACAGTAACAAGAAAAGGAGGAGGAAGGCAAAGGCTTGGAGAGAGGGGTAATCTGTCCAAAGGTGGGAACAGGCGCGGGGCTTTGTGGGAGGAAGGGGGGAAGGGGGAAGGGGGAGGGGGGGAGGGGGTCACGGTTTGTCGGGTGAAAGTGCGCTGTTGTGCACTTAAGCAAAGTACTTTACTTAATTTCTCTGATACAAATCCCAAAGATGGAAATGGGATTTAACAACATGTCAGATGGAAACATTGTAAGTGGTGTAAATCGCCCAGGTTAAGGGTATCCGCTAAGACAATAATGCAGTGTAATTATCTTATCATATTCAGGCATGAAAGGTATTAAAGATAATGGAGCCCTCTGTTGTATAGATAGGTCTTTTTCTCTAAAGGGCATACAAAGCACCACTCCAGGTAGAATCTTTTTAATCTTAACAAGACCTCAACGGCATTAAAATGTAAAATAATAATATATTTGGGGCTTTGGCAAATGAATGCACAAAATGTACCTCAGGGCAGAGCTTATATCAGATACAGTAGGTCTAATGGTTCTGTCAATCACACAAATTACCTCTTGAAGCACAAAAAAAAAGAAATTGCAGGTTGGAAGTAAAGAGGAACTCGTGCTTGAGGAAATGGTGAGGTGTTTGACCGCCTTGGTGATTAATGACCTTTTGTACTCCGGGAAAAAAAATTGAGATACGGGACGGGCTTGTCTGATGACACTCACTGAGGACGGGGAAATTGTTGCTGGAGGAGGACAGGAGAAGGGAAAACCCTTATCAGAAATGAGAAGGTAATGCCGGAATCGCACCTGCGTGAGCCGCGGCGTTTCGCCCGCGTGAAGGCGAGCGCGAGGCCGCGCGACGTGCATTAAGCTAATGAAAACATTCGCTCTGGCTGCACGCGTGAGGCTCGCGGAGCAGCGTCGCTGTCTGGCGCGAGGCTGATTTAGACGAAAGCATTTACATTCCCTCAAAGGCGATGCGCCTTTCCTGAAACACCAAGAGGGAATTCGATTGCGCGCAACCCTGACAAACACACTACTAAATTAAACAAGATGCTGTCTGAAAAAACTGCTTCCCAGGCCTCCTAAAGTATGACATTGTTTTACAGCTGAAGACAGACAATGATTGTAAATGTTATTTTTCAGCATAAGCAACAATACATTCTGGACAAACTACGCCAGACTAAATATCAGGTTGATGCTTAGCCAAATCAATACGAAACCCAGGCCTACATGTAACCCAGGCCTACCGAGGTTTACATGCATAGAAGCACAACATACTGTCACGAAGAACTGGAAATCTCTGGAAACTGTCAGTCAATTAATAGGCATCGAATATGTGTAATCTTTTCTGCATATAAAACAGTATCCAGGGTGTCATGTAATCCCATCAATTATAAATGGCCTCATCTTTTAATGTCCCTCCCAGGAAGCCAGGAAAACCTCAACTCATGACAGCAATCCATTAGAATGCAAAAGCATTTAATTAATGACCGGATGCGGGTCAGGCCGTGTACGGGCGGAGGGAGCGTTTGGCACTGTCCTAACGCGGCGGCGCCGTGAATAACGATGAGACTGAGATTAATTGCACGCCTCGCTCCCAGGTTCCTTTGTCTGCCTGTAAGGTCCTGTGGATATCACTCCATGCAGGAAAAAAGACACTTTGAGAAGCCTTTGCAAATAACACCACAGCTGTACTGCGGTACAGTGACTTTTTTAGATAACTGAAGCAATTAAAGAAAAGGTATAACAGCGCTGCCCCACTTATCCTTTGGAGAATGAATACTGCTATCTGCTGTTGATATACACAGAATAAAGGCATTCTGGTGACCCAGTGTTGTTTTCACTGATGCCAAATGGACATAGGTTGGAGGGGTAAACATTTTTACTGCCGAGGTAATGTGGTATATGAGCACGTATCAGGTTTGGGCTGCTTGGAATTAGATACCAGCTAATAAGGCAATCCTAACAGGCAAATTAATCAGTGATACCTGAGCTGATAAGCTAACAGAGCTGTTTTATTAACCACAGGATAACATGCCTCTGATGGAGAGAGTAGTAAATAGTTCCAGTCCTCCTTTGAGCAAAATGCTGGTCCCCGTCATGGCAGCCACCCTGTAGCCAGGGCTAAAGGACCAATCCCTTTGCTGACGTCAGTTTGTGTGCGATGCTGAACTTACATCCTGCTCCATTTTACAGCAGGATTTGGAGACTTTTTAAAAAATCAAATTTAGCACTGGGTACAGAACGAACCTTAAGCTGGGACATTTTGACAGTCATGTTGACAGAAAAGATTATTCCTCCAACAAAGTCGCTTCAATCTGCACTTGATTCAATAGGTTTCTGTCCAAAATGTAACTGAAACTACTCACCTGCACAGTCTTACACCAGACCTGGCTATTTCACATCCTCAGTCTAACTGTTCTTTCCCATAATCCTCATCTGCCACTTCCTGATTACATTTGAATTACTACTGCCAAATACAGCGGCGCTTAATGGTGAGCAATTTCTGTACCATTCAGTAAACCCCTCACCTGTTTCAAATTGCCTGAAAACTCCACCTGGTTCCCATCTGCAATGTGCTTATCGTCAGGACTGGGGGAGCAAAGTCGTCCTTGAATACAGCCCTCCAAAACAGTCTTGATATTATTGCCTCACATGAAGTGAAAGGAACATGCTTTAGACCATAAAGGCCCCCAGATAGAAGCAGAAATGCACACCCACTCACATGGTCCTGTGGCGGAAATGACCAGAGAGCCGTGAGGCTGGAAGCATCCTCCTCCAGGTATGGAAAGACAGCTGATTGCGGTTATCTGGCCTTCTTGAACCTAATGTAAACCATCTCCGTTTTCTCTTTGATGCGGTTGATAAGAAAACACTGATGTCATTAGAACACAAATACATGCAGATGCGCCTGCAAAAACAACACATGCAATTGCTATGTCCACCCGGCCAGAGTAATCAGGAGAGTCACTGCCTGCTGTAGGGAAGCTGACCGACGCCTCTCCCATAAATGAGCCAAAAAGGGCAAAGGTTAAAAGAACCAATAATTTATTTTAAAATACAATGAACCAAAACAAAGAAAGCAGCCTACACCAACCAAAATGAGCCTCCCCTCCCCTGCTCTCCAGCCACACCTGTGTTTAATCAATGTTCAGTTACTCAGGTGTGACTCATTAGCCAATAGGCTGGTTCCCCAAACTGCCGACGTGTGCACACAATTAACAAATTATTGACAATCAATTAACGATTAAGTTCAAGGGAGAGGTGGTGAAGGCTCTCCTTCACACCTGCACAGATAAAACTGAATTATTTATTAATTGATTATGATATCAATTATCAATTAGATATATTATATCTCAGTCTTCTACAAGCTTACTGGTTCCCTCTCTCTGTTATATTATGCATGCTTGTAAAGTAATTTTCTACTCCAGGTCAGTGCAGACACCTTCAGGTTCCTGCATCCTCTTCCAGACCTGCTGTGCTCCTGCCAGACGCCCCCTGCTGGCAGGGAGGCCCCACTCTGCCTCCCCTCGGCTTCAACTTTCAACTCATCAATACATAATGCATATTGTGTGTAATCTGAACACATCCCTCTCAGGGAAGCTTCATTATATTACCCACCCAAACAGATGCATAATAGATCATTTCTCAGAGCTGTGTCTTTGGTTACTACAAGAGCACCATTTTTCTCACCAACATAAAGTTTTCTTTGTCCTTTATGTAATACGAATTATATCGGTCGTGAGATAAGATATTTATAGAGCAACGGTGTTCTCACAGGACATCTCATGAGATGTATATGCTGAGTGCGATCTGGGATAATTCTATTGTGAAGAGCACTATATCAAATAAAATATGATTGCTTGATTAATGGAATCATGCATTCTCTTCTCGAAAATCAGCAGTTAAGTGTACATTCAACATGCTATGTTTGCGTGTGTGTGTGTGTGTATGTGTTGTATGTGTGTGTGTGTGTATATGTGTGTGTGTGTGTGTATATATGTGTTGTGGGGGTTGGGATGCTGATTATAGCTTTTATACATTGTCTCTTTAAAACACTTTCTGTGTGCATCTCAGTTGCAAAAACAATGATGAAAGCCTTCGAACCCTTGGCCCTCTGGGTAATGGAATAGTTTTGGATATGATATGTGGAAAGAAAAATGCCGTGTTCAAGCAATTATTCTCTCAGACAGGCATTTACCCAAACAAATATTCCATAATTAAAAACAACATTATTCATGTGCTTCCCACCCTCAAAATTATATGTGCTGGGAATTATTAGCATTTAGCACAGTGCGTGAATGAGAAGCCAATAAACAAGAAAGTGAATTCTGGCACTTAGCAGTAGCAGTGAGCTAATTACACAGGGATGCCGCTAACCAGCTAATGCACAGCATTTCCAGAACACCAGTGGGATGCTGCACCCAAAGAACAACAACCCCACAGTTCTGACGGCGGTGTTCATGTGTTTGCAGCGCTCAGAGCTTTAAAACATCAACACAGAAAAGTTGGATCCTACACGTGAAACGTGACTTGTTTCTCCTGTACTACCCTACTCCGGTGGCATACTTGGCAGGCTTGCTCATAGCAAGAAAAAAAGTTACAAGCAAAGAAAATGACAGGCAGAACATTTCTGGTATAGGTAAGCAGCTTATTTCCTGCCAAACCCTACATCAGCTGCAAGATAGCCCGCATCTACTACAGGTATATACACCTGTTGCAGGTAGGCCTCTACCTGAGAAAGGCTGAGTATGTGTGTTCCACGCCAGGGTCAGCTTATAGGAAGCGCTGAATTCCAGAGAAACAGTCGCCTTTGCGGAGGCCCTACTTAGCAATCATAAATCAGTCGAGCTACAATGTGGATTCAGGGAAAATTCCAGCTTTCAGCAGGAAAAAAAATGCACATTTTCTTCAAGGAGACTTTCACTATAACCCTGCAGACGTTTCTCCTGCTGATGGATGAGTCAGTGCTCCCCTGGAGGTCCTCTGGCCAGCTCACAGAGGCGTCACGCCGAGCTGCAGCTCTGCTTCAGGCTGTGACCCGCAGAGACGCAGCACGCCTCTTTATCAAGCACACGCTTCCCTCTGTGACTTACTGATATCACCTCCACCGCTGAGCACCCATATCTGCGGTCCCTGCACACCTTGCCATTATGATCAGTCATTATGATCATAATCATTGTGATTATTATTTGCAAAGTAGACTCCCTTATCCCAGGGGACTTTTGGCTTATAATTTACACATTATAAATTCAGACGGGGGGGGATTCCTCAGGTAATTCTGGCAGAATATCTCAACTGAGAATACAACAAAGTTCCACCTATAATTGGAGCCTGCAGCCTATTGGTTCCAAGCCCAGTTCCTTTACTGTTTAACGGCACAGACTGTGGTCAAAGCCTTGGCTGATGACACATTTCACTGGCTTATATGACTGTGACACTGTCTGGGACCTCTGGCGTGACACCAGCTGTTCTGCGAGGCTGCTGAACTCAGCAGAGACAGGAATGGAGCCTGACCCCCGGGATTCAGCGCTTTAACCAGCTGGGCATTAGGTCAGTGCCAGCCTCCTCAGGCAGGCCAGTCCCGGCTGGAAGCAGGGGTGCCTGCCGGGACGTCGCTGATGGGAGGGGCCTGTTCACACAGTGCTGTGTTGCCCAGAGCGCTCCTGCAAGCACAGTCCCCGCCCATCCGGCTGCAACTCCTAATATAATTGCTATTGAATTCATCCACCCCTCCCTCCCCTTCCCCACCTAAACATACAAACACACACACACACACACACACACACACACACACACACACACACACAGAACACACACGCACACACCAAAATGCACACACACACACACATACACAACACACACACACACAACACACACACACACACACATACACACACATACACACACACACACACACACACAGACAGACACAACACACACACACAGTGACGCACAATCATCTCAGCCGCACTCTGCTCCCAATACTGATGTAGCCAAGCAAACTGCACATAAGAACATTATTCTTGTGATCAAAACAATGTCGAGCTCGCACAATGGCCGAATACACGGCATCCTCGTTGTGAGGTCACAGATACAGCGGTTGGGTCAGAGAATACGAGGGAGAGGGAACAATGGCATCCACGGGCACTGATAATGCACCAATCCCGCACCTCTGCTCAGTACGGCCGCCGTTTGTTACCCGCAGTTACACGATCGCGGTCACCCAGACTCACACCCTGAGAACCGCTGAGGTAATTCCCCATGGGAAACCATTCAGCCAGAGGAAAAATCGTCCTGCTCGGACACGGAGGTCCTCGCTCTGTTCTAGCATCTTGTTGGCCAGCATGCGCACCTCTTCAGCACACCGGGACAAAAGAACGCAATTACGATTCCCCGCACACGATGAACCACCGCCAGCAACCGGCACACCGCACTGCTCCTCTCAGCGTTTCATTTTTCTGCCATTAATCAAACGCAGCGGCTGGATGCAGCAAAAGGGTCATGCTTTACACAGAAACTACATGGAAATGTACTATCACGGCTTTTCTTTTTACTCCAACAGCAAGAGAGTGGAACAGAGCAGACACAATGGAAATCCATCATATGTGACTCCTCTGGAGGGTCTTTGCGAATCGCAGGCACACACAGGCACCTCTGGCTGTTTATGCTGTACCTTGCGTCCTAATTCTAGGAACTCCAGAAAGACCAAAAAGAAAAAAGTGAATCTCTGAGAAAAACAGACAGGTAGAGGTTAAATCAAAGAGATGGAGGAGAGATGGAGGAAGAGTGTGTGCATGCCTGTGTTGGAGAGAAAGAATCAGAGGGAGTAGGAGTGATAGGATCTCAGGTGCACAGGGGACAGGTGTGTTACTGCACTGACACTCTATCCAAGGTGAAGGAGCCAGGTGACCTCTGACCTCCCTATTTCAGTAAGAGTGCTACTAAAGATGGAGTTAGTATGAGCAAGTCTAAGTGTAGCACATCCCTTCTGATGCAGACTAAAGATGAAGAAATTATCATAATTATCATTACTCCACCTGTTCAAAATTCAGGTGAATGAACAACAAAGCCAGCTTGCTGTTTTGGAATGTGGTCAGCATTTTATGTTTGACAGAGGGAGTCAAAAAAAAGCTAAGAGTCGAGCATTAGTGGATTTTCACGGGCGAATTGTCTCATTGTTTCATGAAAATGAAACGCTGAAATTACATCCGCATATAATTCCATTCCATATAATTATATAATATAATATAATTCCAGTCATAATTACAGAGCAGAGATGCAATCAGTGTAAGAGGTACCGCTGGAGCCTAAAGGGATCGGGACGTCAGTTTAGGGTCTCGTGAAATACTGCACCTCCGACCACACAGTGTCCCCATCCTTTCACCTGGGCGTTTTGCTTCATATGACCAGGGGAAAAAGTGACCTCTACTGGCCCACCCAGGTCACTTTCATTAGCAACACAGCTTGACGTAAAGGTCTTCCATCCAGGTATTGACCAGGCCCTCTGCTGCTTAGTGACTGAGGGCTTACATGTAAAGGCTACAGAGTACTATGATTCAGAAAGGTCTCCTCATTTTGCCTGTTTGCAAAACACAAGAAACCAATAAACTTTGCTCAGTGCTTTTAGAAAGATCTCAGCGAGATCGTTGCTGTCAATCTGTGATGTCCCCGGGCCCCGTTTAAAACGCTGCCGTTGTTGAGCTCTGAGCGTTTGTCTGCGCAGAGTATTGATCTGCATTCCGCTTTGCGAAGCGTCTCTTCTGCCGCAGCGGCGCCTGCGTTCTGCCACAGCTGAAAGCGGTTATTAAAGAACGCGGCCCGCTTCTCAGAGCATCGATCCTGCGCTGACAATCACCGCTCTCCGTAATGAGAGAGTGGAATTCCGAGCACAGCGTCGCAAAACTCTCTGCCCTCGGATCGAATCCACCCGCCCCCCTCTTTCTTCATTTCGGAGAGCGGTGTGCGGTGTCATACTTCCGGCCCCGGCGATGGGCGGGTGGGGGCGGGTGGGGGCCGGTGGGGCCGGTGGGGCCGGGGGGGGGGGGCAGGGGTTGCGAGACTGGCCCTCATATGGTCGATGTGTAATCTTCAGCACTGTGTTCAGGGCAATGTCTTGTTATTGCAGGTCAGCCCCCTCCTTTGACCTGTTGACAGGCGCAACCTTTCACCTTTTGCAATAAGGGTGTGTCCCAAAGGGGAAATTCCACTGATTCATTATGCATACTAACCTGTGCCTAAAGCAGCAGCTTCACAGTGCCTTTGTGCACTTCATAAAAATGAAATTATTAATATAATAAAATATTCATGCACTTCATAAAAATTAAATTTAAGAAACTGAGTTACTTTCAATTTTAAATTTTCATCATAATAAAGATCAGAGATGAGTCTGAATGTTGTAAATTAAATGATTTCACGTGGAGATCACAGGAGCAGAGCTGCCATGTTAGACACAAACAGGGAGAAGGTAGAGGGATGCCAGTGGGTGAGCCTTAATCAACGCTTTTCAGCTGAGCAAAACAAACAGGTAACTATCAAATCAAGGTAAACCTGTTATACTGTCAGCTCACCGGCCACCACAGTCCTCATACCTGTGAAGCAAAGAGGAAGAGGAAGTGTGTGTGGTTGAGGGAAAGGGGGAGCGGTTGTAAACACAAAAGTTCTGGCGCCAACCCCATCACTCACAGCCAATGTCTCTGACCACAGGGATTGATCTGAGTTCAGCGATGTGCGCTGGGTTTGTGGGCTCTCCCCCCATCCCCCCCCCCCCCCAGATGGGGGCCTGCTTCTGCACCCTAACAGTGAAAGAGGTGCCTCAGGATTTCGCTTGTGATTTTTCCCCTCTGTGGGGGAGTTTTTGCGGCAATGGCGTCTTGGCAGGGGATGGGGGGGATGGCGGGCGGGGGAGAGACTCCACTCCTCCGTTTGCCATTGCGCTTTGCAGGGAGGAATGTGAGGCACGGCTGGAGGAGGCGGCAGAACCAGCCCTGCTGACCGCCAGCATTTTGAGGAATCACAAAAGCTGTTCATCTTTTCAAGGTCACCCCACAGCGCAAAAAAAGGCAGGAATGCACACAAAAAGCGTCCTTTCAGAGAGGCATTCCAGCCGAGGCGTGTGGAAACGGTTGCGACACGTCACCTTCGACCGGCAGCGACACGGCGTGATTTCTGTTACTGCACCTGGAAACAGCGGCTGCACGCTCCTGGCAACATGGAGAAGAATTTAAAAAAAACCTCTGCCATCCCATAATACAGTCGAGAAATTCAAGATACCCAACGTGTGCCATTCCAAAAGAACAGGTTGTTCCCAACGCCAACATTTTCGGTCTATAGAAATGGGAGACAAGGAGGAAAAAAACTCTCTTCATAATTGTCACTGTACCAATCATTCTCAATAGAGCTTGTCAGAACTGAGTGGTCCAGTCTTCCTGTCGTACCACTGATACAGGCATAAAAGGCTGAATGGCCCATTCTCATCATGATAATGCTCTCTCCTTTCTGTTCTCAGACAGAGCCAGCCGGCAGCCCGCAGGGACCCAGCCCGAGGGAGCGGAGTCGCCATCGCACCCGAGCGTCTGACTGGCGCAAAGCCTCAGGAACGGCCCCTCTGGCCAGCGGCTCACGGTTCGATGGGGCAGGTGGCGTCAATCAACCCACAGCAATCAGCCATTACATGTCAATTTAATGCACATGTACATGACGAAGGGACATTAGTGGGATGGGGATTCAGAGACTTCTGAGGTTACAGTTAAAGTCCTCTCCGCACCTCCCCCCCTTTTTACGGGGGTCGTGGGCTCAGCCCCCCCCATCACACACCCCCCCACCCGCCCTCCCGCAGTGGGGTTTCTCTGTTACGCCTCAGAACTGCAGGAGGAATGAGTCGGCTGGGAGAAACGCAAGCGTGCAGCAAGGCTTCTGAAGCAGACGGCTGGGGCGCTCTCACAGGGGGGTTTCAGTGGGTTGCCTGGGAGACGGGTCCTGAGGCTGAAACGGGGGGCAGAACCCCAACGTGCAGGGAAACAGGGAAACATGTCTGTCGCCCCGACTGCTTTAAAAGGGAAAAGAAAGTATTGCTCTGACTGCACAGGGCCTTTGACGTCGCCGTGAAGCGCTCTCTGCAGCAGCACAGATCAATACCACAATACTAATGGTTTTCCAGTTCTCCACCTCCAGACATCCATTTTTCAGCTATTTCAGCGTGTGTGTGAGTGTGTGTGAGTGTGTGTGTGTGTGTGTGTGTGTGTCTGTGTATGTGTGTGTGTGTGTGTGTGTGTGTGTGTCTGTGGTGGGCTGGGGCGGGAGTCGTACTGGGAGGAGGGGGGACTATGAGGGGGGATTCAGGGGTGGGTGGGCCAGGTGCCACCCACCCCCCAGCTTTGCTCGCAGTGTGAGTGGAGCTTCATTAAAACCACTTAAAAACCACCCCATCCCATCGCTGCGTGTACATCACTGTGGGATGATCTAATCACATCATTCACAGAGAGAGGGAGGGGCGTAGAAAGGGAGAGGGGCAAAGAAAGAGGGAGGGGCAAAGAGAGAGGGAGGGGCAAAGACCGAGGGAGGGGCAAAGAGAGGCTTTGCTCATTAACAGGCAGAGAGAAGACTGTGTAAAAATGGATGGCATGAGAAATCAGCATTGTGTGTTTCTGGATCATTAGGAAGCTATTCCAGGAGACAATTCAATGCAAGATCTAGCACCATACTTTCGTTCCTGTCTCTGAAAAAAAGAGTTCCTGTAAAGATCACACTTACTTTCTCAATGTATTCATGAATATTCACAAGCACAAAGGTACAAACTTACATTAACTTATATTAAATAGCTGGTGCTCACAAAGCAGATACTCCATACATACTGTATAGAGAGTGATTACAATCGAAGCCAAACAAGTTCCCTTAATGAATATCCATTTGTCTGCTTTCACCTAAGATTTGCAGTTCAACAGAGACTAAACTTTCCAGCTTCAACTACTGAGCCACAGATCTTGCCAATGGGCAAAGCATTTCTACTCCAGCCTGTGTCTGCATTTAGTGTATCACACTGGATAAGACAGAGCAGGATTAACTGAATCAATCTTCTGTCTACACTAAAATACGAAATCTCCACGTTCAGAGGCTTTACCTGTGGGGGAGGGAGGGTGGTTCAATACGATAAGGCTAAAATGAAAATGTGTCATCATATTGCCATCATCAGTAAACCAGCATTCTGTTGTCGTGTTATTCTGAGCGTAGTATGATGAATAATTTCCCAGAAATGCACGACAGAGTAAGAAGAAACCTGGTTAGACACCTGGAGTAGCAGACGGCAGGGGGTTTTATCTGCAGGTATCCTGCCGTGCGTTACTCTGCACACTACCTGCAGATTTACTGATCTTAACATGAACCGACTAGCCCATTCCATTCACTTGTGTTGGCTTTAGCCAATCCACTTACACTGTAGATCAGTGGGTCTGCAGAATTTGAGGCAGCAGCGGGACCAGACCTTTTGTTTGTGTTGACCTTCCAATGACCTCCTGTTTCCTGTCAGGCCGGGAGCTCCGTCTGCGGCGTCTCTCCTGGAGGAAGGCCAGCGAGTGAGATGCTGTTTCCGCCGTCAGCTCGCTCTCAGGAATATGAATGACAGGAATGAGTAGAAGGAAAACTGCATTACGCTAATGAGCTCTTGGGACTGGTAAAGCTGCCAGCACTATAGAGTTTGGCATCTTACTGACTTTGTCCACAATGCTATTCCAGTGTCATATCATTTTTTTTGTTTTTTGTTTTGTTTTTATTGAGATGACAGATTGGTTTTCTTTGAGCGCTGGACCTGCACTGGCCTTTGCTGCAACCTCTGTTTTAATTGCTTAATTTGCCCAATGTTTTCCCACATTTTAAAATCTAAAAGATGAGGACTCTACTTCTGCCACATTCTCAATATTTTATACTGCGTATTTCTGGAAATGAGTGGCGGCCATATTGTCTGTGACCAATTAACTAATTGAATCAATTAAGACCGAACAGCAACCTGCCTACACGCAGCATCCTGGGAACATCCCTGTCACCCCTGGCAACAACCTCCCCCCCCACCCCACCCCCCGTGCATCAAAACACCAGATATGTCAGTTTCTCTACACAGATTACAAGGATTACCATACCAGAGGCGTGTGATATTCACCTTTACAGAAGCGTGACATGAGAGCGTGAGTTGCCTTTGGCCTCTGAGTGTGTATGTGTGATATAGGCTTTTCTTCAAAACAGGAGGGAATTATCTATACATTTCAATATCAGAAATTTAAATAAATAAACAGTATCACTCTCAAATGAAAATGAACGATGGATTTCTCTCACTGGCCGGTATACCTCTTCTGTGAACCAGATTAAAATCTGAACACCGTGCGATAGGAACGCCGTATACGCCAGTCCTGCACAGTTTTCTCTCTCTCAGAGGTTGGTGGCTGTAATTCTTCAGCAAACCAGATTAAAAATCTGACGCTCTCAGATAAGGTGTGAATAAAGAGGTGTTTTTATGTGCGCCGCAGGCGCTGAAGGTCTCCTCAAAGCGCACGTGAGTGAGGGGGAGCGGGGGGGGGAATGTGAGTGGGGGGGGGGGGGGGGGGGGGGCGCCCCTCCAGAGAGCCTGTGCTTGGCCCTGCTCAGAAGGAGATGTTCCTCAGGGGAATTAGGCTCGGAACGGTGAGGTGTAAATGAAACCACGGTGATTCTCTCGCGTGTGGGATGTGTTGAGGTATGATCTCACAGCGCGCACAGAGACGCAGCACCAGGCAAACATTTGATTTGGTTCAGGACGCAATAGTGTGGCATAGTATTAAAGGGGCAGGGCTTGAAACCGGAAGGTTGCTGGTTCCAACCTCCCCGGGGCACTGCTGTCGTACCCTTGGGCAAGGTACTCGACCCAGAATTGCCTCAGTAAACATCCAGATATCCAGCTATATAAATGCATTTATTTGTAACCTATGTAAGTCTCTCTGGATAAGAGCATCTGCTAAATGACAGTAATGTAATGAAATGTGATCGCTGACGATTGGTAGGAGCTGAGGATCCGTGGCATTTGCCTGTGAGGCAGGTGAGGATGAATGAGGCAGCTGATTGATCTGGCCTCCTCTGTTCTCACAGCGGAAGCAGTGCGACCACCATGCAGTGAGTTTGTTTTTGGAATCGCATGCTAGGGCCCGCGTCATGTACAAACCAGCGGTGTGGTTGGGAGGGGACCAACACCCTGCTTCCCCCTCACTCTCGGCACCATGACTGAAGTCCTGCTCACACAGCTGGTGATTCCTGCAAACTGGAGCTGTGTCAGACATCACTGCCTCCAGCTCTGAGAGAGATCCTGGTTTAAACTGAGGCTCTCCAAGAATGCAGAAGTGGAGTATCCAGAATCTGCACTCAGTTAAGATAAATTCTGCTTATTTTGATCACTCATTTTTCTGAGTCTCTCTCTGTCTCTCTCTTGCACACACACACACACACACACACACACACACGTGCATGCACACACACGAACACGCACACACTCCAAAACTACCCTGATCAAACAGCTCTACATGTGTCCGATGCTGTGCTAAGTCATTCATGCGGCGCCCGAGTTGTGTACTGTTTAATATTAATGCCTCCAGCTTCAGTAATGCTGTGGAGGCTCTCTGCTGCACTGCCCCATCATCGTGTCAGGAGGGGGTGTTCACAGGGGTTCACTGATCACATTACGCCACTCGTAATGGCAGCCAGAGACCCTACCTCTTCTCTCAGCAAGATATCTCTCTCCCCTCTTTCTCATTCCACCCTTCTTTCTCACACCTCTCTACATCCTGCCCTCCAGCTCTCACCCTGGCTTTCTTTTACTTCCCTCTTTTTTTTCCTCTTTCTCTCTGTCTTTACCTCTATCTCTCCTTCCCTCTTTCCCCCTCTCCCTTTCTCTATCTCCTCTCAATCCCTTACTCCTTCTCTCTGTCATTCTTTCCCTCTTTCCTTCTCTCTTTTCCTCTTCCTCTCTGTCACAACCTCCTCTGCCTTTTGCTCCATTTCTCCTTCTCTTTCTTCCCTCTAATTCATCCCTTGTTCTACCTGTCTTCCTCTTTCCCTCCATCTCTCACCACCTCTCTCTCTCTCCCTACCTTTCTCTAGCACTTTCTACCTCTTTTTGCCATTTCACTCCCTCTCTCTATCCCATGTTTGCTTATTTTCCCTCATTCTGTCTATCTTTCTCTCTTTCCTCTCCTTCTTAATTAAATCAGCAGACTCACTGCTGTGGGTGATTCACTCCTGTTCAGAGAGTCACTGAGGTCACAGGTCACGTATCGCAGAGGAGTGATTAAAATTAAAATCAGGAATCCGTCATCTTTGTAGGGCCTTCCTTTCCTCCCTGGCAGGGTGAGGACTTTCACTGGAGTCCCTCCAAGCTGTTAGAGCCAAGGCTGTTAAAACATTGATGGATCTTTTGTATCGGAACCCTTATGTGCAAATGTTCTGGCCCACAAAGTCTTAATGGATTAATTTATAAATATAACAGTGCGCTTATGAGGGTGTAGATAAATTGGCACAACCACTTTCAGCTTTAGGAAGTGCACTGTAGAACGCGATTATGAAAAAAACATTTCTAAGATATAGATATAATATCTCTTTTTTAGTGTGTGTGAGTAATCTTCTGACCATGGCAATATGTACATATACAGAACATAAAACACTTCAAATCAGGAAGTCTTCATGAAAACGTGTGCTGGTTATGCATGTTTTATATTAATATAGTTACAATAAATTATGTTGATGGTTAGTCATAGAGGTCACTGTTTATGTACATGTACTGGTACACTAACTTCACCATGTTAATATCTTGCCATTTTACCCTGCTATTGGCACATAGGAGAGCTCTGGCTTCAACATTTTTTGGAACATGAGATCCGTATACAAAGTGCTCATCTGGGCAGATCAAGCTGCACACTGCGGATGAAAATGTGTCTGTCTGGTCTGAAGTGTGTGTGGTCTGAAGGATCTGAGCCATCTTCCACTGCGTATGTCTTACATTTACATTTACATTTATTCATTTGCCAGACGCTTTTATCCAAAGCGACTTACAAATGAGGTAGAGTACAACACAAGCGAAAAACCTTCCTCATCTTTGTCCAGCACTAAACCCTTCATGTGCTTTCAATGACTCTGATTTGAACCAATCACGGTGTTTCACAGAGTACAGCGAAATCTGATTGGCAGCGCATAATAGCTCCACCCACTGTGGAATTCATGAAGCCTGACTGTTCCACACTAATGGTGAAGCCACGCTCTGATGGTCAGACCACCACCAATCTGCAACATAATGAGACAAACTGTATACACACACACACAGTTTCAGCTGCCATGAATACCTCCCTTTGGAGGAAAAGAGCTAAGTCTATATCTCTGTGAGAGTTCTCTGAGGCACATACAGCAATTCTCTCTCAAAATCATTTAGGGGAATCTGCATGTTCATTATAGAATCCCTTCTCCCCTGGCGGCCGTCAGCAGAGCAGCAGCTAAACAGCATTTATAGCAGGGACTGCTGCACTCGGGGTCATGTTCAGCGTAATGTCCTCCATCCACACTTAACTCATGATTTAGAGGCCATAGCCTGGGCTTTAGTGCCGCTGAACAGGGCCATTTCTGGCTAAAACCAGATAATGAAGCGGTGTGATTCCAGCAGACAGGAGCATCGATTCAGGGCTACCTTTCCTCATGAGAGTCTAGAGAAGCTCTCTGTGAAACACAAACCCCAGGAAAAGACTCAGTTGGCCCAGAAAAGCATTCATCAGCCTTGTGAGGGCCTACTATTTTGTGAACAATTGAAATGTACAACCATAACAACCACACACCCGCCCCCTCCTTCCAGATTTAATCTTTTTGTCATTTTGCAGAGAGCCTAAAATGACTGTTAACCTTTGAATTTGATACACATGATAATAATAGAAATAGATAATAATAGAAATATCAAATATTGGTATTTATTTCTGAAAATACACATCGGAGGCTTTTTTTTAGCGTATATCCAATACAACAGGGGAATCAAACATTCAGACCGGCCACTTCGAAACAGGAAAAAAGGACTTCAGGTTTTAGGTGATCCTTTGTCTCCTAAATCACAATGGCCCACGATTTATTACTACTGATATTAACATAATGCTATCAATCTCTGACAAAACAGAACAGAGAGAGTGCATAGTGTCCCTACAGCACAAAACTACAGAACTCCACCTCAAGTCTGAAGGACAAATATGAAATTCACCTTGTACAGAGAAGAATGGATTCATGCTGACGAAATGTAGCACGTACTTATTCCTGAACCCTCATTACCATTTATCATCAGCATATTAACATCATCGCTGCTGTTTAAATGCATATATCTATAAGAAAACACGCGCCTCTCCTGTGCCAGTAACCTTAATAGTGTTATTTTTTTCAGGGGTATATAACATTAACATACGACATTAACATATGATTAAATAAGGGAACGTTGCCGTTCCACAAAAGCCTCTTCATCCGTGAAGAGGGCATTGGGCGATGTGGGCAGCGTGTCACCGGCCCTCTCCGCCTCTCCGCCTCCCTCTCTCCGCGGTAAACACGCTGCTTTTTTAAACAAGCACTCATTCTGATGCAAATTAGTCACGGCCGCTCTTCCTGCGCGGGGTCGCCGGCCTCTGACTGTCCCCTCTCCGTTTAAATTGTGTTTGATGCTTTCATTTGCTTTCGCGCACAGCGCTGATTTAACCGTGAAAGCGTCAGCGGAGATGGGCTCCGAGGCAGAGACGGCAGCGCCGTTACGCCCGGACCCAGCCCGAAATAAAACTCCGCACCCCTGCCGAGGAATCAGATGAGGCGCTGAATGGAAATACTGGCGCAGAGGCGTATGGTCGTTGCTTCGTTCTTAACTTTAAGACAGAAATTTAATAAAGTGTTATTTTTTTATTCTTCTATTGAAATTCCCGTGAGGTTTGAGGAGAAACAGATTTTTAATGTAAATTCTCCAGAATCAATTATGGTGAAAATGAGCAAACGTACAGCGTGAGGTCAACAGACAGCCTTTTGATAACAAATGTGCTTAACGGCGTCTTGCGCAACTCTTCACTTTTATCCAAACCATTTGCTTCAGTAATGTCATGTTGTAGCAGAACATCAAATTCACACTCAAATCCGGCCACAGCGACACCTGAAGCACCAACAGTTACAGCTGGCCGTTCTCATATATCACATTAACTCCGGATCCATGCAATGAAACGGAGCGGCCCTGTCATGCGCCGCGCCCCGGCGCTGCTTTCTCTCAGCCGTTAATAATACCCGGATCGAACTGTGATCTGCGGGCACCCATTGCAGCTTGTTCTCCTCTTGTATTAGCTCAAGTCAACTTTCTGCCAAAAATGTAAAAAAAAATGATGTTCCCTTAAAGTTTAAATTCAGAAAGCAGGGCACACATGGTAATTTGTCCATATTCTCTCTCCCATACATTTGGGGCGAGGGGAGGTTGTTTTTTGTCGTGTCAGGAGCAAATCGTATACACGAAATCAATGTGTAAGATGTTCCGTTGTCAGACGTGCCTCTGTCTCAACTCATTCTGCTGCCTTCAGTCTAGATGGTTTCTTTTTCAATTTATAATATGTTAAGGTACAACCACTTAAATTATGGATATGCAGTCTGTAACAGTTCTTGGAGAAAGCTGGAATTATGCAGCCCTGTTAAAATTGTCATGTAAGACACTGTCAACGGATACTATGAACGAGCGCAGTAGCCTACATTTGAAGTGAATGGCTTTATGAAGATTTCTTTTAAAAATTATTTCGATTTAAAGTGTATGTTGTCCATCTTTGTGGGTGTGATTATGGAAACACGGGCATACAGAGCGCTGTCTCAGATGCAACGGCAGAATGCAGAAATTTGCCTGCGTCTTAGCATGATCATCCATTAATGCATTTCTGTCGGAACACCGCTGATCTCTTAATAGTTTGTCAATGTATTTTCAAAGTAAATTTTTCCATCTCTGGTACAACAGTATCAAATATTTATGGGGAAAAAACAGTATTTAACATTCTGTGCATATTGTTATCATTTGCGTAGAACTGGGCGTAATCTGGGTAGAAGTGAGTTTTGCGTGCGTCACTGGATTCTTTTTTCTTTGTGAAGACGACTTTGACATCCCAATTACATCGGCTGAGATGATTCCAGTGCTACAAAAGCCACGGGGCGACGTTATAGCAGAATCGACCTTATGTAAAATCGTAGAACGGATATTAGTCATACAGTGCGTCGAATCCACCTGCCAAAGAAATTAACTACCTTAATTGATTTAAAGCAGTTTAAGATACCCGTCACTTGCCAAACTCTCGCTATAAAACGTAGTTGGTACTCAAGGGTTGTCACGAAGACGCAACAGCAGCGAGGTGGAGGCGCTGCAAGGCAGAACAGAAGCGTGGCGGGAAACCGAGGACGCTTTCCATTTTGCGCACGCTTTTACGCTGTTTGGAGAGGACAGCATTCTGTCAGGTGAAACGCTGCGGGAGCGCCGAGTACACGGATTCCTAGATCGACAAAGAGCATTAACGGCGGCTCGAGTCGCACTCCTTCACGCAGATTATTACCGTTCCTTAGATATATCGCGCTATTTCACGAACTTGCGCACAGGCTCCTGACGCGCGTTCCGAGCTCGGGGAAACCGGACTCTAAGGTGAATCTGTTGCACGCCACCGACCGCGGCACCATGAAATCACTGCTCTCTCTTACGGTCGTTTGCCTCGTTCTTGCACAAGTCTTTTGTGAAGAAATGAGCTCAAAAGATGATTTGAATTACTGGACGGGCAGCAATGAAGTGCAGGTAGGTGTCCGTTTTTCACGCCGCGCGCCCCTTGCTTTACAATGTTTAATTGAAGTGATACCTGTCTGACAGATTACTTTTGCGCTTCCAAACTTTATTCTGAAGGTTGTTATACATTTAAAAGTCTTTTTCAGCTAACAGTTAGGGGGTACTTGCATGAAATCTTGTTAGACTATTTGTAGGTTTTTTTTGTGCGTCTTTGAGATAAGGTACACTTTTATTTCGTTTTGTCATTTTTGTTCAAATGCGTGTCACCTGCTGTTTATGTTACTGACAATATAGGTGCTTCCAAATACATTAAGTCGTTATGCAATATCAAATATATTCAAAAATATGGTATAAACAGTGTATTGAGATGGTCTTATCTTTTGATCTCAATTTGTTTTAAAATAGTAATAGTAGTAAGTAGTAATATTATGTATTATAGTCCACATGTATGTTAATCCTGTACACAGAATTTTAACATTTTACTTGGCAGAGTAGGAGGTAAGAGGATCCATCCGTTTAGTACACAGATTGATTCGTAAATCAATAGAGCGCTAATGTATACAGCCCTGTGCCCCGTCGCGGATTGCTTTTGTCCCAGACAATCTCCTTTCTGATGTAGCGCACGTTTCACGTTTGACATTGCGGGCTGGACGGCAGCCAAACGCTAAAACGGTATTAGATCTTCCTGCTCATAAACTGCAGCTCCCCACCGTTTGCCATCAATCCCGAGTCCCGCCAGGCGTTTTACAGGTCGACTGAAATATTCTGAATATCTTGTTTTAAAAATGGTATGAGTGGATTAATTACAAACTCGATGTATAGGACAACAGGAATATGGTGTTGTTATAGTTTGTTTTTGACTCTTTAATACTGTATTAATTACTATTAGGTATTATGCAGTGCACTTGGGTTCTGCTAAAACCCGAAGATGTGTATTTTATTGATAGTGGTCTACACACTGAAGTTCATTGTGGATATATATATAACTCAAAAGTGGTATAAACAGACACCGCGGTACATTTAGAGTAGGCTTGCGGACACTGAAGACGATGATGGTATTGGGTTGTTATCATGGTTGTGTGTAACTGATGGGTGTTTTCGAATGAATTACGGTAAATGCTGTCGAGTCGTAAAACCCTCCTCACTGATGCACTCTGCTGCTGTAACGCTAATGAAATTTCCCTCCTCAGGACGAGTGGCTCTCCGCTGACCCGTTTAAGGAGATTTTGAGACGGATGACGCGGAAACCTCGACCGCATCAGTTCTTCGGCCTAATGGGGAAGCGGTCCTCCGGTACGAACGTTTTAAGTAAGATCGTTTTAGACAGAAATCGCTCACTTTCTCCCCCACCGCCCCCACCTCTCTCTCTCTCTCTCTCTCTCGCTCCCTCTCTCTCTCTCTCTCTCTCTCCCGCCTCTCTACCGTTCAGACTGCACTGCGATGCGCTCGGTTTAATGTCTACTGGCGCAATCCTCCTGAAGTATTAAAATGACTTCCGAAAGGGTGATCATACATATTTCATTAACAACTTCATTTTTTAATTAATTTGTGAAATATGGAAATATGACCTTTGAAATGAAAACAGTGGAACAGAAATTCAGAAGCTCCACATACCTTTTTAAGAAGCTCACATGAATTACAGAACAGATTAATATGCATTCATAAACCAATAACCATTTTTACAACTTTACAAAGACTGAAACTCTCCACTTTTCTCTCTCTGTTTTTCTTCCCAATAGCCAATGCACAGATAACCCGCAAAAGTAAGTAAGACAATATGACATATCTCCTTATGAAATGCTCTATCGTGATACAACTAATCAGGAGTTGGTGTGGCTCACCAGGATTAATATTCAGAGCTGATCCATTGCATAAGTTAAGCATATTCAATTAGTTCCTACCCTGGGCTGTACCCCTGGGCAAGGTACTTAACCTGAATTACCTCAGTAAATATCCAGCTCTATAAACAGACATTTAAAAATGCACCATGCAAGTCGCTCTGGGTTCGAGGGTCTGCTAAGCGAGTGTAATGTAAATGAGATGTGATGTGTTTACCTGAGGGAGGCCATTCCTGTGTGGAAGCACAGGTTAATGAGGTATCACAGGTCGCTGCTGAGGGGTGCCCCCATCTGGAGGAAGATAATAAAACTAACAGTCCGATGTTAGGGTGAGACACTGCACCAGGGGACTGAAAATGGCCGGAGTCGGAAGGCATTCATTTTTGCAAGGTTTCTGTCATTTTAAATCGGGAAGGCGGGGTGGGTTTACATGTGTGAATATATCTTTGTTTAGACAGAACCTCAGCGCAAAATTACCTGAAAACCATGTCCTGGCCAGATGCTTTTTCACTGCGAAACTACCGCGACACTTACGACTATATGTTTTGTGTTTTTTGAAGGTTGCAAATCTCCTGGGCTCAGATTTTCTCTCTCTCGAGCTCTCTGAACCCTTTTATAGGCGGTGCCACCATGTGTGAACCAATCACAGTTCGGTGCCCCTCTACTGTGACACCGCTTCGGTTCAGACTGCCCAGTCCTCATAACTGTGGAAGATTAAGTAGTAGAAATGAGTCATATCTCTGTCAGGAAGGCTGTGGAGTCATGGCTCTGTTGGTACGGTGAAGCAGCCTGGAGTCATGACTCCAGCAGTAGGGTTAAATAGACTGGACTGGTTGTAAGGTTAAGTACCTGCACTGCAGGAAGGCAGTCCCGAAGAAGTGTCAATCTTCAGGCCACTTCTCAAGGTCAAGGGCTCTGTGATGCATCTGACCTCTGCAGCATCATCCTCACTTTCCCCCACTGTAAGGTCACAAGGTCAGGTCAAAGGTCACACGTGCTGCCTGTCAGGGAAAACAGCTTCGGTTCAGAACAGTGAGTATGAGGAGGTCAGGGAGAGAGGGAGGGATAGAGAGGGGGGAGGAGAGAGGAGGTGAAGCTGGGGGAGGAAAGATAAAGGGACAGAGGGAAAAAAGAGGCAAGACAGAGGGAAATAGAGAGTGAGTGATAGATAGAGAGGTTCGGGGTAGAGGAGCTAAGCTTCATAGGCCCTCTCTAATTGACAAGCTCTCAGACTACAGACCCCCAGGATACCATTGATTTCTGCCAGGACAGTAATGGGTTAAATTAGATTGGCGTTTGCAGCCAGTCTCAAAGTGCAGCACTCAATCATGTGATACTCTTTTCCTTTTCATACTTAACTTTATTAATATCCCTGCTGAAATTCGTTTTGCAGCAGGGTATGTGTAGCTACTTTCATTGAAGAAATTAAGTGAAGCCCTCTTTTTAGAGAGCAATCAAGAGCACAGCTCACGAGCGAAGCCTTTTTACGACTAACGTATATTCTTGCCAATCATATCTGAACCTTTAACATGAAGCCCCTCCGATGGTGAGACCCTCATACATCTGGGATCAGTCCCCTGACGGTAGCAAGCGTGTGTAAACGCCTCTCAGTCCCGCACGCTGGGGAACTCCCCGGAGGCTCTGTTCCCTGTCAGAGCAGCAGGTGTTTCATTACTGCAGTGGACAGAGGCGTCCTGTGGCGCGGTGACAGTCCTCACGAGAGGCTCACAGCGTTCAGCACAACCGTCTCTCCCGTGAAACGCCCTCTCCCGCCGCCTCCGCTACACACCGCTGCCCCGCCCGCAAACACAGCACAGTCCTCGAGAAAAACACTTCACCAGCGCGACAGGATTCCCCTCTATTCTTCGATTAACCTCTGTGACATTGCATCTATATTCCTACCGACTCCTCACAAGTCCTGTCTCCACCCACTTAGCGAGTGTTTTAGGGTGTTGGAGGAACCGCAGAGAAATACCTGTGCACAAAATACACGAGCAAAGACACTTTTCCATCCAAACTGACGAGATATAATACGGGGGGATTCACAGTGAGGTCACTGTGATGCCAGAACTGAATGTGCTCACTACTGTCACACAAGTTATCTTGTAGTTTGTATGTAGAATAAAGCAACCCTGTCAAAGTAAAACCTGCATATCGAATATGCATAACAAGGTGGACATTCTGTGCACATTTTGTTGTCTTTAAAGCAGTGTGCATGATAATCTGTGCTATGCTGTATTTCCTCTCCTTGTCTGAAGACAATAAGCAGCTGGTTAGAATGATCAATCATTCAGATCAAGATAGAGGCTCCAGCAGTACTGTGCTTGTTTTTTATCCTTGAGCAGCTTTCAAAACAGTCATGTGCTCCCAGCTCTACCTGTCTAGTTATTTTATATGGCACTGAACATGAATGTCCAGTGTTTAGAAAAAGCCACAGGGCCCAATCAAAGAGCTTTAACACATTCACTAGGACTGCACATATACTCACATTCAGGGTTTTCCACATCTTGCATCAGTCAAACAGTTGTTGCAAGTTAGAATAACACAACCTCTTTTGGGTTACCTTGGGAGAAAGCTTTCGACCGTAAAACAGAAAAAATAATCTCACAGTAACCTCACAAAAACTAAAACAAGCGGAAAACACACCGTGGCTGGAAGTCAGAACCTTCGTTTGGTTTTGTTCAGTTCTTGTTGGACCAACATTGCACAGATTCACTGACCTTCATAGCATATGAAAAGGCATGAATGGTTGGATCAGTGAGCAGGATAGGAAATCCAGATAATGTGAGGATCAGTGATTCTTGTGCAGCACTGATCAGAGACGGTCTGCACAGTGCCTCTAATCCGATCCTTGTGAGGAAGCAGGTAAATACCTCACCCAGGTGAGCTTTGCAGAGCCAGTGAACAGGTGAGGGGTGGCCTCCCTCTCAGAGTGAGTGAGTGAGTGAGTGAGTGAATGAGTAAATGAATGAAACTCTGATGGCTCTCTGAATGACTCTTTCCAGGACACAAACTGAACTCTTTTGTGGGACTGATGGGAAAAAGAAGCCAGGAGGAACCAGGTAACAGAAGCATTAAAACTCACTAATATTAGAACCAGTTTCACAAGGCATAAATAACACGGGCATTAGCATGGAATTACTCACTTTAGAAATCTTTTAATAAACACCTGCAGCCCTTTACAAGAGCTGAAATGGTAATATGGCAGGTAATGTACAAAAAACATAGATACATACATGAAAGCGTGCAGTGTATCAGCCAGCCACAGTAAATGACACTTACTTACAACTGCATTATAAAGGGAAAACAACATAGCCATTACTGTTCCACCTGTTATGTGAAGGGCTTATGAAGTTAAACCCCCATTATCAGGTCTTGAACCTTTTGTATTTGAGCCAATTGCCTTGTTCATGCTGGCTTAACTCTTTAAAAAAAACCAACAACGAATGTGCTGAATGTCAAACGATCAGGAGTTCAAAATACCCGAATTTATTTGACAGGAAGTTTTTTTTTCTCCTTGCAGGTTCGTACGAGTGGAGCACAATACTGAATTATGATCAACGGCGCTGAAACAGTCGCAGCCGAAGGGGAGAGACGTGTGCCTGGCTTCTTTTATTTTGTTTTTTTTTAAAGGTATTACTTCAAACTGTTGATCGAAGTTGTAGGGGTTAATAAACGTTCTGTTTCCACACCGTGGCAATGCTACTGTACTTGTGCCAGTTTTGTTTTAGCTCAAGGGTGGGGGGCGGCAAAGATGGAGGATACCGGGGTCTGCGGCAGCCCGCTGCAGAGACCTGCACGCGGGGCTTACCCCGGGGCCGGGCAGGGCCGGGCGGGGGGTGGGGGGGCCACACTGCCAGCGCTGCTTACCGCTTCGGCTGTCTGTACTGACCGTACCGTCAGCACACCGTCCCATATAGCTGTATCGTCAGAGCCTGTTGCTCCCAGCGTGGTGTTTGTGACTGTATGTTGCCGTTACCTCTCTCCAAACGATGGTCTTTGTTACGACATCACAGAAACACTGGTTCTTACTGGTTTGTGATAGTGGCTTGACAAATTAAAATTATTTTTTACTACTAGTGGAACTTTTAATTTCTTATCTTTTTTATGCGTCCATTTCGTGCTCTTCGAGAGAGGTGAAATGCAGCAAGCACAGAGAAGCTTGCACCCAGCTAGGACAACCAACACTGCCGATAACACAACTGCACCCTCTGGTGGGAGTTGGAGGAACAGCAAGACACTGCATGGCGGCCAGACGGGTTCATGACTGGAGCAAGACGGGGAACACAGTGTGTGTGTGTGTGTGTGTGTGTGTGTGTGTGTGTGTGTGTGTGTGTGTGTGTGTGTGTGTGTGTGTGTGTGTGTGTGTGTGTGTGTGTGTGTGTGTGTATGTGTGTGTGCACGCACATGAATGAGCGTTAAATGTCTCTCCTAACACACTGCAACAGGTTCATGTGTGAAACAACTTCATTCACCACACCTCATGAAGAAAAAAAAATACAAAAGCACAACATTTAAATAGTTTTTTTTTTTTAATTCAATCAAAACACAGCAAGGGAAGGGTGCAGTCTATTTAAGAGCTAAGGTCTGGCGGTTAATCACTCTACTCTCATGAGGGGAACAGGCAGAATGAGTTAGGCTGGGCCTGGCCAACTCTTCCTCACAGACGTCCCAAACTCACTCCACAGGCACTAGGTCATTCTCCAATTACACATGTATGTCTACTTTCCAGTCACTTCTTATATATGTATTATATGCATTTTATATTACATATAATTAATACATAAAAATAGGACTTTTTCCCCTTTCTCTACTCTCTGTCACAGAGACACGCACACACTCACTCCTCTGACTGCATGTGACACCATCCAACCAGAGGCAAATGAAAGAGAGTGTAAGAACGGAGGAAAAGCAAACTTACTCCATTTTACTCACATCTTTGTCTCCCAAAGGAGACACCCTTAGTCACTTCAGAGAACCAAACCACTGCACATTTTCAAATTTTAATCTTCTGACCTGTATTTCCAACCAGAAATATTGTTTTGAACAATACATTTTATCATTTCATCTGAATCTCAAAATTCCAGTGTCATTCAGAAAAGAAAAATAAATTTAGTCCAATACATTACATTCCTTAAAACAAAAATCCAGAAAATGCATGAAAACCCAAATGGAAAAATAATCTTCAGCCCAGGAATCTGACAGCGTGTGTCTGAGAGACATGCCCGAGCGAGAGCGACGTCAAGAACATACACAGGAATGGAAAAACCAGCAGGAACGCCAAGCAGGAACGCCAGGAACTCTCCCGCCCCTGCGCAGCTGCATAGCGCCGAGCAACAGCTGTGCATTTTATTCACACACATTATGCACCAGGCATTTAGCCCTTTCACTAAAGGCTCATTTTAAAGACTAATGGGGGGTCACACCTCAGGACCACTGATGCCCATCTGAACCGGAGTGGCAGCCCCAGTTGGGGAACAGCAGCTCCAGCTCTAATGAAGCTCAGTGGTCTGGGATGCGTGACCTTGAAAAGGCCGCAGCCATTGGTCCTGCATCTTTAGAATGCCACACCCCTTTCCCGTGATTGGCCCTGCCTAGCGATGCTGCAGGGAGGAGGCCGTTAAACACTGGCCGCTTTATTTTTGCGAGGAGTGTAAGTGCGAATGAGCGTGTGTGTAAAAAGGCGTAAACCCGTGTTGTGTAGAGCAGGTCTGGACCTTCAGGGCCACCACACGGTGACTCCGCTCACACACACACTGCTGTTGGCGGGTTATGGTGAGTACTATGGAGCATTATTACCAGAGTCCTTCGTTTTATTTCGGGGTTTGTTTGAGAACGCAAGGTGGGGCTGCTAAGTGCTGTTGGGGTTGGCGGGGCGGGGGGTTAAAGGCAGGTGTGCATCACCTCCATTGCCGTGGTGACGGGTGCGGTCACTCGTCCTTGTCAGGCTTGTAGATGGACAGCGTCCGGGCGGACGGGTCTGTGGCCTTGATCCAGCGGGGCATCCAGTAGTGGGACAGCCAGGAGGCCCGGCCGGGGTAGTACTTCTCAAAGATCTGCCGGTAGAAGTAGGCCTCTTTCGTCCGGGGAGGGTTGTGGCTGAACACAGCTTTGTCTAGCTGGGTGTCGTTCACCTACAGCAGAGACCGGGGGGGGCAGAGAGAGGGAGAAGACAGAGAGAGCGACAGAGGGACAGAGAGGGGGGAGAGGGAGAGGGGGAAAGAGGTAGAAGGAGAAAGAGGGGGAGAGAGAGGTAGTTAGTATCAGGGTATCCTTTGGCGAGTGTTGACACTGTGTGTGTGAGGGTACATGCATCCGCCATGACTGTGAGTGAGCGTGTGAGCAAGTGTGTGAGTGCAAGAGCTAGCACAGGAGAGAGAGCTTGCACACACCTTAGACTCGATGTGGTCCTGCAGGCAGGAGTACCACGACTTCTTCACGGAGGTCATGCCGTCGCTGAAGGCCTCTTTGCGTCTCCACAGAATCTCCTCTGGAATCAGGTTCATCCCCTTAAACGCGTCTCTCAGGAGGTGCTTCTCCACCCCGTCCTGACGCGTGATTGACAAGTGTTTCATCCAATCAGAACCACCAAAAAAAAAACACAGAATGCATCCACGCAGCCCTCCATGTGAGTTACAGGGTTGCCAAATAAAATCACATCCTCTTGTGAAGCATTATTATTGTTTCTACAAATGACAGGGTGAGGCACTCACCTTTGGAACCCTCATCTCTTCAGGGAGAGAGAGGTAGTAGGCGGTGAATCTGTGATCCAGGAAGGGAACTCTCAGCTCCAGCCTACAGTGAGAGAGAGAGAGAGAGTGAGCTTTAAGAGCCGCAGGGAGTGGGTGTGTGTGCGCATGTGTATGTGTGTGCGTGTGTGTGACCACTGCCCCAGTGTTTCATCTCCACAGCATGGCTCACTCGCAGAATTAACACGACTGATTGCTACTGTCATCCTCACTGCAGATGTCAGTCACCCTTCCCACAGACATCAAGCATGGCAACATAACCGCACAGAAATGCTCTCACACGCAACCGAGTGTCACTGAGCTGGCCAATCAGAGCAGAGGCCACACTGAGCTGGCCAATCAGAGCGGAGGCCACACTGAGCTGGCCAATCAGAGCGGAGGCCACACTGAGCTGGCCAATCAGAGCGGAGGCCACACTGAGCTGGCCAATCAGAGCGGAGGCCACACTGAGCTGGCCAATCAGAGCAGAGGCCACACTGAGCTGGCCAATCGGAGGCCACACTGAGCTGGCCAATCAGAGCGGAGGCCACACAGAGCGCGTGTGGGGCGTACCCATGGGCGGCGGTGGTGCGGTCGGCTCTCAGCACGTCGAACATGAACAGCTCCTTCAGCAGACGCACACTGTCCTCCGCGGCTGCCTGGGGCGATGGGGCCTGGACCAATCACACAACAGGATTACTCCTCACACAATCAGCCTTGGACCAATCGGAACAGGAGGTTGGGTCGTGGCGGTTCTGAATGATCCTGTTTTCATTTAGATTCACTCTGCTGTATCAGTAGTCCAGATAAACGTTAAAAACAGTTAAAGAGTCACTGTTGCCCTCAAGGACCAGGACAGAGGAGCAGCGTTCTTCCACAGAGAGGGAGAGTAACTGACAGAGAGGAGCAGTGATGCTCTTCCACAGAGAGAGGGAGTAACTGACAGAGAGGAGCAGTGATGCTCTTCCACAGAGAGAGGGAGTAACTGACAGAGAGGAGCAGTGATGCTCTTCCACAGAGAGAGAGAGTAACTGACAGAGAGGAGCAGTGATGCTCTTCCACAGAGAGAGGGAGTAACTGACAGAGAGGAGCAGTGATGCTCTTCCACAGAGAGAGGGAGTAACTGACAGAGAGGAGCAGAGAGAGGGAGTAACTGACAGAGAGGAGCAGTGATGCTCTTCCACAGAGAGAGAGAGTAACTGACAGAGAGGAGCAGTGATGCTCTTCCACAGAGAGAGAGTAACTGACAGAGAGGAGCAGTGATGCTCTTCCACAGAGAGAGGGAGTAACTGAGACAGAGAGGAGCAGTGATGCTCTTCCACAGAGAGAGAGAGTAACTGACAGAGAGGAGCAGTGATGCTCTTCCACAGAGAGAGGGAGTAACTGACAGAGAGGAGCAGTGACGCTCTTCCACAGGGAGAGGGAGTAACTGACAGAGAGGAGCAGTGACGCTCTTCCACAGGGAGGGAGAGTAACTGACAGAGAGGAGCAGTGATGCTCTTCCACAGAGAGAGGGAGTAACTGACAGAGAGGAGCAGTGATGCTCTTCCACAGAGAGAGGGAGTAACTGACAGAGAGGAGCAGTGATGCTCTTCCACAGAGAGAGAGTAACTGACAGAGAGGAGCAGTGATGCTCTTCCACAGAGAGAGGGAGTAACTGAGACAGAGAGGAGCAGTGATGCTCTTCCACAGAGAGAGGGAGTAACTGACAGAGAGGAGCAGTGGAGAGCAGGCCTACCTTGTGGAAATAGATGTATCCCTGGGTCAGCTCGTCAGACCCCTCCCCAGAGAAGATCACCACGCTGTCGGTCTTCTCCCGGATGTACTTGGAAACCAGATACATTCCTGGAGGGGGGAGGATTTTGAGACAGTCTTAGGGTTACAGAACCAATGACACAAACTTTAACTGAACAACAGCTTTAGAGAACAACATAAAACTGCTCCCAGGTTTGTGTTCCTCAGCGTGGTGGAGCTGGGGAAAAAGTCTGGCATTCAGTCTCTCCCAGCAGGCAGGGGGAGGTTTCACCTGGAGTGCCCTCACATCTTTACAGGCAGGTTTTTAACAATGAAATCAGTGGCTGTAGCTGGAAGGAACTTCTGAAAGAAGCAGAAAACACCCTCACATTGTAAAACAGACACCTCCGACAGGAATCAGACACAAAGGGAGAGAGCAACACATCCCCCTGAGAGTGAACGGCATTTCTCAAACCTGTCCGAGGCAGAACGGTGACAAGCTCTGAAATTCGCAAACGCACGGCACTTCAGCTCGTGAGCATCTACCTGAAATGGCAAATCTTTGGCTTTCATGGCCTAATTAGCCTGAGCTGAGTCGCTCTGCAAATTTCAGCGCGTTTGGAAGGAGACAGGCGCAGTGAGGACCCCACGGCGTTCAGGCATTCAGAGGAAGCTCCTGAGTGAGTCGATGTCTCTGCCTCCCCACAGAGATAACAAGGAGACAGAATAAAGCCTGGCCTTCTCTCGCGTGGCGCTGGTATTTTAAAATGTCCTCCTGAACACTCAAGCTATGCAAGTGCTCGATGCTCCTCTTCAGATAGAGAAACGCTAATGGGTTCCAACAATTTTCTCCGGAGATTTCAAAAGCACTCAAAATGAAGACGGAGGTGTTCTCTAAGGCTGTTTCTCTGTCCTTCAGGAAATGCAATCCCACCTGTTTAACAGACTCTCTGAAGCATGAGGACATTTTCTTAAAATGAAACTGACCGTGTGCTGAGCTTGCCTTTGTTATAGCTGGGCATCCACACTGAGAAGCTATTTCATTTAATAAACTAAGAATATGAAGAAGCTCCTCCCAAAAACCCCCAGAATGCACTGCTCCACCCCTCTCTCTGGGTTCTAGTATGAGGGGTTGAGAGGAGGTGGGTGTTCTGTTCTTGTTCTGTGCTTATGTATAGTAGCTCAGTTACAAATACAGTTCTGCATTTGCAAAGACATAATTAATACTCGCCAACATGCCCTTTAACTTGCGCTGAGCTAAATGGCCAAATTTGTCTCCAGACCAAGTAACATGTTCTTCAGAAAAGCTAGATATAATCAGACTTTTTGGGATATGTTAAGTAACAAGCACTCTTTATTCATGCAAAGCACCAGTATGAAAATGCAGGGCAGTGTAACTCTTATCAGCCCTGAAAACAGGGCTTATCTGCTCAGCACAGCTTCGCACAGTTTAGGACAGCCTGCTGTCCCTTATTCCCAACACTGTCCTCTACCAGCACTCTGGCTCCACCTTGTGGCAGAAATTGTGAAATAACAATGAGCCCTATTGCTGGCAGCTTGGCTGACGCTTTCTCGCGGGTTTAAGCGATATGCACTAAATGCTTTACCTCTGATGCTTTCTCGCGGGTTTAAGCGATATGCACTAAATGCTTTACCTCTGACGCTTTCTCGCGGGTTTAAGCGATATGCACTAAATGCTCTACCTCTGAAAAGGTTTCTGGGAAATAATGAAACATGGACAGGGGTCGGGAAGTTAAATCATTTTTTTTGTATGATATTAAATCTTTTCCACTCTTGTTTATAACAGCAAATGACTTTGTGCTCAAGCAAAGTTATTCTCGCTAGTGAACATGTGGATCAGTGGTCAAGCTACATGAGTTTCCAATGCTTGACCTGCCATAATTGCCTGTGTTCATACAATACCAATCACAACAGCGTCCTAAGAAAGTGATCTGATAATCTTTCTGTTTTATTTCATTTTTTAGAGGATAAAGCATTGTGTCCAACATCCTACAGATGTGCAACAGACCCAAAGCAAACCCACATCACGTGTTTACAAGCAGAACGCTGGCACTCCCGACCGCTGCTGACGGCGCAGTTTAAACGCCAGCGATTAGGGTGGATAACGGAGTCTAATCCGTGGGCAGCAGGGAGAGGTTCGCCTGAGAGAGAGGATCGCAGGAATGCCAGGGGACAGAGGCTGCAGTGAGAGGAGCCGGACACTCGGCACGCTGCCCAACACGTCACGGGTCTGCGTTTACACACTCAGACGCACCCCGCTAACCACAATCTGCACCTTCAGACACGCTCCAGTGACCGCAGTCTGCACCTTCAGACACGCTCCAGTGGCCGCAGTCTGCACCCTTAGACAAATTCCACTAGCTCAGCTACTGCAAGGAGCCAAACAAGACTCTCAGACTGGACCCTGGTGCTCGGCCATCATCATCCGGACATCATCACCCTTATCAGACATGTTATTGTCGCTCTAACAGTCAGGGCGGAAGTGAAACGCGTCGTGTGTAAATTCCGGGTGAAGTCTCACCGACGGAGGCGCGGATGGTGGTGATGTCGTACGTCTCCAGGTGGAAGATGACCTCCTCTAAGGCACTGATGCCCTCCTCGGGGGTAAAGTTCACCTCGTGATGCTCGCTGCCGATGTGCGCCGCCACCTGGTGGAAGGGAGGAGGAAACGCAGCCAGCAGTGTCAGCTTCCCGTGTCAGGGCGAGGGGACTCGGGGTGGGGGGGGTGGGGGGTCAGGCTCTCACCTTGCGGGCCGCCAGGACGTCGGGGCTGTCCTCCGCACCGATGGAGAAGGTCTGAACTGGGTACTTCAGCTCCGCCTCCTTAGCCAATTTCACCAGCATCGCAGCAACCAGGCTGGAATCCAGCCCACCTGCAGGCCGGGAAAACATCACCGTAACAACGGGAAGGAAAATAGCCGTGACTACCAGGGGCGGAGGGAGGATGGAGAAACTGGTTTAGAGAGCTTCAGGTATTAGTAGGTGAAGGGGGGGTGTATCGATAGGTGATGAGTTTGGGGTAAAATCTCACCGGACAGAAGGCAGCCGATCCTCCTGTGAGCCATCAGCCGTTTGCGCACTGCGTTTTCAAACAGAGTCCTGATGTTGCTCTTCACCGTCTCCAGCTCAAAACCTGGGAGAGGAGGCATCACACACACACACACACTCAGCTCACACCACTGCCTGCTACAGACTCCACTCATAATCAGCAAGGAAGGTTAAACATTCACAAACACGCGCACCGGGTCGCTGACAGGGTGTATCCCTGAGATCAGCCCCCCGGGTGCGAGGGGAGGGGCATGGCTACCTGAGGGGAGTGGCTCCACGCTGTCGTAGATGGCGTGCTTGGGCTCGTCCGTGCAGCTGTGGTAGCGGTCCAGCTGGATGGACTCCACCTTGCCGTTGGCCTTCAGGTCGAACACCTCAAAGTGTCCGGGGGGGAAGGGCGTGACCTCGGCCGGGGTGGACATCGAGTGCGTGATCTCCGTCAGGCCTGCGGGACAGAGCCAGCACACGGTCACGACAACCACAGCCACACGGTCACGACAACCACAGCCACATGATCAGGACAACCGCAGCCAGGCAGTCATGACAACCGCAGCCAGGCAGTCATGATGACCGCAGCCACACGGTCACGATGACCGCAGCCACACGGTCACGATGACCGCAGCCACACGGTCACGATGACCGCAGCCACACGGTCACGATGACCGCAGCCACGTGATCATGACAACCACAGCCAGACGGTCACAATGACCGCAGCCACACGGTCACGATGACCGCAGCCACACGGTCAGGACAACCGCAGCCACACGGTCACGACGACCGCAGCCACACGGTCACGACGACCGCAGCCACACGGTCATGATGACCGCAGCCAGATGGTCATGATGACCGCAGCCACACGGTCACGACGACCGCACCCATGCGGTCACAACAAGCACAACCACCCAACCAGAGCAGGAAGACAGTCACCTAAATCATGACCTCAGCATCTAACCAACCAGCATCTAACTACGAAATGGTCACAGGTATGACCACAACTTTTACAGTAGCAGGTCTGGATCGAAGGGAAAACATTAATATTAACTTAGCTTTCATAATGTGTCACAGAAGTCTGTGTCACTGCATTTGCAGTATGAATTGTTCTTCAGAAACACATCGTTCCACAGGGATGCCACAGCACCAGTCTAAGACTCAAACCCACACCCTACTGGTCAGCGTGCTACCTTTAGCCTCGGAGCAGACTGCGAGGAAGCCGTTGTCCGTTATCATCTTGAACATGGGGCGCACCCCGTAGGTGTCCCTCCCCAGGAAGACTTTGCGGTTGGCCGTGTCCAGCAGGATGAAGGCGAACACCCCGTCCAGGAGAGAGGCCATCCTCTCGATCCCGAACCGCTCGTACAGGTGAAGCAGGACCTCACCGTCCATCTTGGTCTGGTAGTCGAACTCGAACTTCTTCCTCAGCTATGGGAGGAAGAGGAGAGCGTGTGACATCACTCAACTGCGATTCCATCGGTCACCTGACTCTCATACTGAACCAATTAGGCTTCAGAAACAGAAGCCTCCTTTCACTGAAATCCGGTGCATGTGTTCCCAGCTTTAAATGTCGCCCCCTGCAGGTACAACCAGGCTTGAACTATTCCTGTTTCCTGCTCTTGCAAAGACGAGGCAGAGAGGCGAGTGCATCCGAGGAGGCCACATCACGTCACACGAGGCTCATCAGAGCTGAAGCACCCAGTGTAGTCTGCGCTCAATAGGAACAAACAAAGAGTTTCCGTTTGCAGCTGAGGGCCCGAGTCACTACACAGCAATCTAACCGCAACTGAACAACAGAGCTGCATTGGGTTCATAACATCAGTGAATTACCGATCACAGAGCCCAGGAACTGCACAGTCTGGTAATATCCTTAAAGGAAGAGAGTGCTGTGAAGAGGTTTGCTGGAAAGAAGCCCACTCCTGCGAACGCTTATCAGCACCTCTTTATGACATTCTACAATATCTGTCATATTAAACTGACAGAAGGCCAACACCAATAATTACAATACAAATGAGTTTGAGTCACAGCACTGACCCGCCCCACTCTCCCTGATTACTCTAGCATTTTACACCCTGAAAATCAACCCCTGTCCAGCGGAGAGGTGAGGGATAGGGGCGGGGAACGGGGCGGGGAACGGGGCGGGGACAGCCGCGGGAGAGGAGTGGGATAGGAGCAGGGATCAGGGCGGGGACAGGCGCGGGAGAGGAGTGGGATAGTAGCAGGGATCAGGGCGGGGACAGGCGCGGGAGAGGAGTGGGATAGGGGCAGGGATCGGGGCGGGGATCGGGGCGGGGACAGCGGCGGGAGAGGAGTGGGATAGGAGCGGGATAGGAGCAGGGATCAGGGCGGGGACAGCGGCGGGAGAGGAGTGGGATAGTAGCAGGGATCGGGGCGGGGACAGCGGTGGGAGAGGAGTGGGATAGGGGCAGGGATCGGGGCGGGGACAGGCGCGGTCTCCCGCCGCCAGCACACACCCTGTGATGGTTGTAGATCTCTCCGTTGTAGCAGAGCCAGAGGAAGGGGAACTTCTTGACCCGCAGCGGCTGCATGCCGTACAGCTGGTCGACGATGGCCAGCCGGTGGAAGCCGAAGCAGCAGTTGGTGAAGCCGTTGACATTCTCGAAGCGGAAGGCGTCAGGCCCGCGGTGCGCGATCTTCATGGCACACGTGCACTGCGTCGAGAGGCAGTCGTCGCTGCCGAACAAAGCCCAGATGCCACACATCTCTGCAGGTTCACCTGTGCAGGGAACACAGACACAGACGGAGCACAGTCAGGGAACACAGCCCAGAATCCAGAGGCTGCAGGTTCAAATCTGAGGAAGGAGGCACTGCTGTTGTTTCTTTAATCAAAGTTAAATTTACAATGATGTCACAGGGAAAATGGCAAGACAAGGAGCCAAGTCAACTAGAACATCTGAGCAAATGACTGTGTGCATACTGACAAAAGGAGTTCATTTCGGGGATGTGGGAAACACTTCCCACAGCCTGGTAAAAGCATTACCCAGCAAGGACTGCACCGGTTTAGCTCTCCTCAAAGATAAGATAAGAAATACTTTATTAATCTCGAGGGAAATGTGACACTTTATTAATCCCGAGGGAAATCTGAGTATTTCTTATCTTAAAAAAGTGCCTGTGTTCTAAACAGCAATTAGACTTGTTTAAATGCTGCAGTTCCAGACAAAAATAACAAATGTATTGTTCCTATGTTTCAGGAATGTCGTGCAGCTTCCCAACTCACGACTCCATGCCCGACAAGCAGCGAGAGTTCAAACAGCCCGCGCATGCTCAGTAACGTGACGTCACCCCGCCCGCGCTCCTGCTGCATGAGGTTCGTGTTTAAACCGGCAGCGCGTCGCCAATGCGGCCGCCATTCACCCAAAGCGTTTTATCTGCAGTCAAACAAAAACGAAAAAGCCATTCAAGCCATGATGTCAATGTGTAAACCGGCTAACGCGTCATTTAAAACCTCATCAAACCCAACACTGGCGTTTAATACACTGAAACCGAGCTAGCTTGCTTTTATTAGAAACAGCCATATGGCCAGACATAACCTCAGGAATACTACTGTAGCCAGGCCAGCTGGTAATATGTAAGGAATCGTTTGACACACTTGGTGATCGTGTGTGGACATGCGAATAACATACGTCATCAGTGCGTAACGCTCCAGAATCACACACCCTCCACCGGCGAAAATTTTGAACAACGTAAACGCGGTCTGTGTAGCTACCCAGCCAGCCAAATGACGCAATTCACCATGTTCGCTTTTTACACTTTTCCAGCTGACCACGTAACATTTTGACAATACAAAAGAATCAGTCAAACAGCTGCGAGTACATCTTCAAAACCCCGTATGATGGTGACAGTTGGTTCTCTAATTTCTTGACACCGGGCAAGCGAGCTAACTTCTGATCGCCATGCCTTGCGTTCATCGGCAATATAACCTAGCTGCGTAGTTCTACCTATACCAATATTACAGCTGAGATATCAATATATCAGTCAAAATCCGCGTTTGACTTACCGTTAGCGTTTCTGAATGAGAATTATATTATTACTGTTGGTATATGTAGCAACACGCCGCTTCGGACACGCACGCCGTTACCGTCTGAGCCGAAACACCGTTCTGCGAGGAGGGCGTGTGGTAAAACCCGATGCGGTGGAAAACCCGAAGCGGAACACGCTGGAATGGACCGCTATGTTCCCCAGTGCACCGTTCCGAGGGGCCGCTCCAGGAGTCCATTTCTGCTTTTGGAAATGCGGGCGCGAAACGTGCGTCATCCATTCGCGTAATTTGACATGATGTCGCGGAATACATGCGCTGCTCGCAACAACGTGCCGAGTTGCATCATCTTAAAATACTGTTTTATTTTTACATTATTACAAGTTAATTCGTAGAACTGGAAAATACATTTAATTGTTTTACTTTCACCGTATTTCCAAAAAGGAATAGTTTAATTCTATAGCTCGTTTCTTTATTATTTTCAGAATGCGTTTCTTCTTCATGGTCGCGAAACAGAGAGAGGCTTTTCCGCAGCAGCTGCCTTATGACATAGTCATCTTTTCCGCTTTTTTTTTTTACATAAATTTTCAGCGTGTTACGTTTTGTTCTAAAGCGAACAAGATGGATCTGGCAGTACATATTGTGGGAGATCATATTGGACACGAAGTAGGATGGCTGTGAGCAATACAAAAGGAAGGCCGTTACCTTTGGCGTAAGCCACATGGGTGACGTGTCCAAATTGAAGTCAGGCATGGGTCTAATGAGAGACCAAGTGCCGATTTAGCAGTGACCTCCAATAAACGACGACCGAGTGCAGAATAGCTGAGTAGCAAAAACTCTCATAATAGTGTCTCTCATATACGCTTGGTGGAGAGGATTTATTTTATCAATGGCAAACAATGTATTAAATATGCTTCGAATCAGTGAGCATCTGAATGTTCCTGTGTGACCCGGTGGTCAGCACTTTGCCTGCAAAGAATGGCGGATATTTTCTAGTACTTTGCTAGTATTCAGCATGAAGCGTTGACTGAGCCTGTTATTAACCTGGAAACAACTCACAGCTTGCTGCTTTGAATTCTGGATCAGACAAAGCTGTTGTACCGTAACCTGCGGTTGTTCAACCAGAATTGTTTTAGCAAGTGTACAAAAGTATAGACTGATAGGGATCGCAGTAAAACAATAGTTAGGTACCCTGGATGAGGGAATCTGCAAAACAGATCTTGTCAGTTATAGGGCTACATGTCTACATGGAAGTTTTAAATCGAATAATTAATATTTCATATTTTTAAAGCCAGAAAGCATACCAGGTTGACAGTGCTGAGTAGCACAGTGGCTGTTCCAGTTTACATGCTCAAACTAGACCACTGTCGGGGGCCATGCCCGTTTGCCTGCTTGGGTTACAACAGCAGCGCTTACACAATGACGAGAATCTGGGGCCCTGTCATGTCAGAAAAAAAAAACTGGGTCATATTTGCAGACAAAGATGCATCTTTAGCTTTCTTTGCAGAAGAAAAATGTAGGTTTCTCCAGAATACCTACATTATACCTACCTACATACCACCACCCCCCCCCCCCCCCTTGGGTGAGGCAACTCATCCATAATGATTTACAGCAGTGATGTCATCATGACCCCCCCCCCCCAGGACCCACAGTCCTAAGGGTGACAGAGAGGCCTCTCAACCAGCAGCAGCAGCTTAAAAATGCAACGTTGTTCTTGTCCAGAATATAGTTTTGAGTATTTAGAGGTCAGTAGTGTTTGTTTACGCTGTTGAGTCAGCCAGGGCCTGAAGGAGAGGCCTTTCTGCTGCCAGAGCTTCAGGAAACGGAAAAAATGATGCAGCCACACGCTGCCATGTGTGTATGAAATGTTCACCATCAGTACTTAACGACTCCCAGCTTCCTCCCTTATGTGCTAAAATGCCCAGATGAAGTTTGTTAGAGGTGAGTGTGTGTTTGCACTTACAAGGCTGCTCATTCAGTGAAAGAAATTCTTGTTTTGCCAGCTGTTCTGCATTTTTTCACCATAGAATGCAACGTGATTAATCTTTATGGAAAATAAAATGCCAATGCAACCATCCAGCCAAGTCCTCCAGCAGGTTTCAGTGATCAGGCATTTTCAGGTTTTGACCAGCTGCCTCCTTGGAATCATTCTTCATTCCTCTCCCATACCTGTACTTTGCACACACTTGTGATTTTTCTGTGGCCAGGTTGCTACAGGTGAAGTGAGCCGAAAGTGAAGTTCTATTCCAGCATTTCTGTCAGTGTTCCAAGGAAAACTTTAAACTCAAGTTTAACATACACCACTTTTCACACAAGACTGCATTTTATTCATGTTTTTCATCAGTGGAAATGCTGCAGATAAACTCTCGGATACGTTCTTTACGCATTCTTTCCTCAGATGAGTTAAGTGAAACGTACCTTTGGAAAACACGCCAGGTTTCACCCAACAGCTGCACAGCCACTGTCTGCAGACTACAGAGAGAGCACCAGGCAGGAAATCCCACAGTTACACACCCCCCCCATTCATCTCAGACCCCACTCTGCCCCCAAGGCACACCAGAAATAAGAAAACCCATTGTGTTAAAGCTGGCATTTATTGGGAGCATTTCCCAAAAACAAAACAAAAAAAAACCTGCTTATGGAAATCTGGAGTGTTCGTTGTACAAAGGCGAGGCTTTTTGGCGTACTCTAGAATCAAAAAGAATTACAAAAAAAGCTGGATGCAAACTGTGCATTAGGTGGTTGATGTTATACAAATTAGAGGACCCGGTACAACACACATTTTGCTGGCATAACACTGACAACCAAAAGTGAGTATATAATTCTGTTGTAAAAACATTTAACATGCATAATAATACCAGGTAATAATGACACTGGAGATGAAAGGTTAGTATTTTGTCAAAAACAATAGTGTAGACATTTACGACAGACAAAGTCTTGTTAGTAAAGTGTGCTTTCATAAGCCTGGTTTATCGTAACGCTCCTCTGCCCAGACTGAGGTAACCATATGAAACATTACAGCAGTGTCCAGCAGATCAAACTCCCGGCAACCTCAGCAAGATTATAAATGCCATTAACTATAGACACAAACATAAACACAAATATATAAAAACAAACGTTAAAAGTATATCATCTTGGTAGTAGCACAGACAGCTGGAGAATGATCGAAACATGCCATTTCAGCGCAATGAACAATGTGCGTCCTGTTACACTTTCAGCTCGGCCGCAGTTACACATTTCCACACATTGGGTTACTGCGTGTGATTGCAAAAGCAAGGTCTGGAATTTGTTTTATATAAAGTGAGTGTTTCGTATAGCTTTGTGGTTAAATGTAGAAGTATGGTGTAGTTCAGCAGAGCGGCTTAGGCCTGCTCTAAGTGCTCTGACCCACCCCCACCCATGCAAAGATGTCAAGACACAAGACATTCACACAAAGTCCCACTTAAATATCCATGGGGTCTCGAATGAATAAATTAGATTGCGATCAGTGTGGATTATTCTCTTGAACCGACTATACAGGACACGCAACATTAAAACACTAATAAAACCCAGTGAATTCTTAAAATAGGGGGGGGCTATTCATCTGCCTCTTTCAATCAACAAAACCTATCTACTGCTCCTTAGCAGAGCTGAATGAGGAAGTGGCAGCAAGACTCAAAATCCCGCAGGGGGAATTTGGCCTGTTCAGTTCTGAAATCTAATCAAGAACAGACGAGAGTGGGCCAGAACCGGCCCCCTTCAATACTGAAATGTCTATAAAGTATGGCTTTATTAAATATCTTCCCATGTTCTGTAACTTTAGAGTCCACTTTAAAATGCTGCTCTAAAAATATCCATGTGTAAATCCTCGAAGTTGTGTCCTCTATTGCACTCTTTATTTTTAAAGTGTCACTGATGTTAGTCAGTGGAAGGCGACTGGGGAGGAAGAGGGCGAGGGTGTCTTTTGACCTCCAGTCCAGGAGGTGGCACCCTCACAAAGGCCTGTAGCAGGAGTCTGGCTGCCACATGCGCAGGTCCACCAGGATCTGGTTGAGCTTCTGCATCCACAGGTTTCTCTCTTCCTTGGTGTCAGCGCTCAGCCAGTTCCTGCAGAGAAAAAAGTACATCAGCGCTTTGTTCTGGACTCAATACAGAGGCACAGTTGTCTTCCCAGCCATAATTTCCCAGTTTCATCTAATGGAACAGACTCGTGCCAGAACTGCAGCATTTAGGACAGAACCCCACTTCCTGTTTAACACTGACAGCCTACAGCAGCATCCTGTGCTCGAGAGCGTGAGGCCCACAGCGTGCATGAGAAGGTGCCGTCAGCGGCCCCCGACGGCCCCCGGCCAGGTCCTTACTTGGTGACACACATGGTGTTCTTGCAGCGGCTGACCAGCGTCTCCTTGTCGTCCTCCCTCTGTGGCCTGACGGTGATCAGCTCGAAGGTGTTGGGCCGGGCGCAGAACTCCCTGTTCGCCGGCTCCACCTTCCGGCTCGTGCAGTTTGCCAGGTTAATCCGACCAATGGGGTTCTGGAGAGATGGTGATAAGGAAATATCAATACTGGCGTATCATGGACTTGCGTATGCATGATGGATATGTAACAGTTCTTAAGACGATGGTCTTACCCAGACCAACTTACAAAGGTACTGAGTTAAACAGACTTTAAAGCTCAAAAAAGAAAGTCATGAGGTTCCATAAAACAGCATAAAAGATCTGCACACAGACCAAAACCTAGTTAAACAGTCCCAGAAAACCTTTAGTGGAGAGGGAAAAAAGCTGATGCAACTGCAAACCTTTTCCCTAACACTACTCATTGGTTTAGGGAAACACTCCGACCATCTTATCTTGGTGCACAGATAGTAGTGGGCGTAGCCAATGCAGTAGAAGCATGCTGACATCCATGCCTGGCACACAGACACACTGATCTCTAACCCAAGGCTGCTGCTCATAGTACATCTGCTTTGGAGATTGCAAACACTAATATTGCATTTTGCAGCGTAATGTTGGCTACTGTACACATATACCATGGACTTCTCCTCATAGTGAACATAGCACTAAGCAGGGCTCAGGTCTCCTAAAGACAACATGCAGCCACTGTGAAACTGGGGGGCCCCCTACTTCACCTGTTAGCAGAGGCCATAGGAAATCAGTTAAATAAAATGTAGTCAACTTCTAAAGGAAACATCATGGTTCAGTACAACTAACCAGTTAGACTAGTTATAGACTACGGTGCATCAGTGCTCCTGCATGCCAGAGATGGTTTCTCTTTTTAACCCTGTTAAAAGCTTTCACATGCCTTGCGCCGGAGCACACAGTTTTACACAGCGTAAAGGGGCGGGGCCACAGACCTTGCGTTTCTCGTCGTCCGGGTAGGTCCAGTACGAGATGCAGTATCCTGAAAGAACACACCACCTCCTGTGCCAGGCTCCGAAGCCGCTGACGTCCTCGAACATCGTCTGCAACGACACGGCGACAGAGCGTGAGACAGCGCTCAACGAGTCCGCTACGACACGGCGACGGCGCTCAACGAGTCCGCTACGACACGGCGACAGCGCTCAACGAGTCCGCTACAACGCCTTCCGAATGTCAGCGAGGGAACCCTGTCTGTCAGACACACAGCTGCTCCATGCTGTGAAACCCATACAGACACTTCAGATATGACCATCCACCCTCCGCCAATCACTTTCATGTGGCTGAATATTTAAACAACCCCCCACCGCCCCCCCGCAGTTAGGGGCACGCGTGTGATCAGGTGCGTGCGTGTGCACGTGTGTACTCACCAGGAAGCCCCTCTCCTCCAGGCGAGAGCCCACCTCGCACTGCAGCTTCAGGTACACGTGTCCCTCCAGCGGGCACAGGAAGGGCACCTGCAGAGACAGGAGCGCTCTGTGACGGCTGAGCCCAGCACCTCCCACACGCACAGACAGGAAGGGGTTAAAGGCACACATTTTACCCCTGGAGCTGATTGGCTTGCTGCACTCCGGTCCTGGAGGATCATACACTGCGGCCCTCCAAGACCAGGGCACTGTTACCCTTCTGCTGTTAGGGTGGGGGACGGGGTTCATTACCAATATTTGGTCAAATTCACCCGAAAGGCAACCTCTTAAGCCTGTACATCCAGACAGGGTGACCCCCAGTGCCACTGGAGCAGAGTCAGTGTCTGAGGATGCAGAAACATCCCCCACAACACCTCCCGCAATCAAAAGCATTTAGACTTTAAAAGCTCCCTGCACACCCAACACGGCAACCGCCATTATGAGTAAAGCATGCTGGGAATAATTAGTGTTCTGCACAGACGCACTCGGACGAAGTTAGACCCAGAACTACGAACTCGAACGGTGAGACAGAGCGGACGGTGAGGCAGAGTAGTATGAAGTTAATGCTGTGTGCGTTGGGGGAGAGTGAGGCCACCTTATACTGAAACAAGTCACTGAGAAGCTGTCTCTCGGTGCCTTCAACATTGATCTAGGAGAGAGAGAAAGCCCTGGGTCAGTGCTGATGGCCTGTGCTGTACTGAGGAGGGGAGCAGCTAGCATCAGAGGGGACAGAGAAACACATCCAGGTGCCTGCTGGCGTGACAGGGGCTACAGCCTCTGAGTACAGAGGCCTAAACACACAGACAGAGAAACACACACACCGTGAGGAGGGTTTTAATTGGGCAGTACCTTCTCGAGGGGGAACTTGTTTTTGCCGATGGAGGCCAGCGTGAGTTTGTGGGACCCGACGAGGGTGAAGCTGCTGGTGCGGACAGCGTTGGGGCCGCCTGGGCTAGCCATCACTGCAGAAGCAGATTTAACCATTTCAGTGCCACACGGCAGGATGTCAGAGTCAGGCAAAGCAATGCCCCATGGGCACCGTTTTAACACCATCAGCTAAGAAACAGTGTGGCTCTTACCTGGGGTCTGGAGATTGCTCTTCTACAAAAGCAAAGAGCAAACAGTTACATTTAATTACATTTCAGTTCAATTCATGACACATTATATTCCATTTATATTAAGTGAGGGAAGAGTGGCTCAACACCACCCTGGCAGAAATAGTCTGTAAATGTCAAGTCTGGAAGCCATGGGACACACAATATGAGCCGTGTCACTAACATGAGTCAAAATAATTACCACATTCAATACATTCAACAATATGCATGCCACATGTATACACAGACTGGAAATCAAGTGTACATCCAACAGTTGGCTTATGAGGGAAAATTTGTCTGTTTGCATTTGGAGGCATTCGCTCTTTTTTTTTTTTTTTTTTTAAACTGTAAAGCAGAAGGCAGGGCTTACCGTGATGGAGGTGAGGAGTCGTTTGGGAGTGATCGCCTGGGGAAGCAGACAGAATTCAGCGTGAGCCGAGCCACAGGCCTGACGCAGCGATAAGCGCAGCGAGGTTCACAGGGACACGAGCAGAGAGCCAGGGCAAAGACCTGACACGCGTGTAAACGCTGTGGTTCGAACCTCCATCCCCGATACCCACCTCACCGTGTGCAGCTCAGCATGCCAAAGATGACAACCTCTACAGAACCAGTACACAGGCCGCACCGTGTAAAAGACTACAATACCCACCCACCACGAGTGAGGGTGTGGACAGCGCACAGGGATGACCTCACAGTGAGAGGAACGTTTATAAGACGCAATACAGTGTCCGTACCGAGAAGCACGCGTCGTGGACCTGGTGCACATGCCGCCACAGAATCTGAACACAGACAGCGTCTCGTCTTTAATACATCACAGCCTTAACTCCACCAATCAGGCTCCACACAGCTCCACACATTGCATCAGGTCATCCAGTCACACAATCATACATTCATTGATAAATACATTCTCGCTTGCATAACTGAGAAGCTGAGAATGACCTGGCCAGTGGTGGGCAGGAGAATGGGGAAGTGGGAAATACCTTTGATTTGCTGGGCTTCTTCCTCTTATCAGAGTACACCTCCCGCTTCTGGACCTGTGAGGAAGTCAAACACGCCAACGTCATCCATGCCGCAAATGCAGGCTACAGCCATCAAACACACCCACCTCTCCTCACTCTGCCGCTTATAAACTGTCGGTTTTAAAAAGCGAGAAGTTACAGCGCATTGAGGTTTAACGGAAACCCCTCCTAAACCCATCATCTCTCTCTCTTCCCCTCCCTGTCCTTCCTTCCTCTTCATGATAATCAGTCAGCGTTTCACACTCACCAGGCAGTAAACTTCAACGTCGATTTCAAAGTCATTTGAAACATCAGGCCTGCAGATTAAAGAGAGCCGTTAGTACACTGTGACATCACAGCCGGTGAGATCAGCAGTGTGAAAGCAGCAGAGGGGTAAGGAGTTAAACGGCCCACAGAGATGTTTGATCTGAGAGCAGCGTTTTACTCTCCGGCTGAAACGCAGCGGTCAGAGAGACGCAGCTCCACATGTCGAGTTCTGCACACAGCAGCTCTACACTCACAGCGTAAACCTGGTGGAGAAGGTGAGGGCGTCTCCGCTCAGGGCGTTCCTCGTGCTCGCCAGGGGCGTGGCCACCGTGTTCTCTGCCCCCGCCCGGATCATGATGAAGAAGTAATAACTGGCCGACTCTGGGGGAGGGGAGGGGTCACAGCGTGTGAATGACACTGACGAGCCAATCAAACTGCAGTTCATGCTGTAATCCCACACTAGTTCAGAATCATCACCGTATATGGGCGTGTGTGTACCTGGTTTGCAGGTAAAGCCACACGGTGTGTGTGTGTGTGTGTGTGTGTGTGTGTGTACCTGGTTTGTTAGCAGCAGCACAGACAAAGTCAGCCTTCAGCGGGAGGCGGAGCTCCAGCAGGGAGACTGTCCCCCTGGAGGCGGACATTCCTGTGTCGTCCTGAGGTTTGGAGGAAGCCGACGCCTTCTTCTGACCTGCGGGACCCTCCCCCTTCAGACGGTCCAACTCCGCTTTCAGCGCTGCGCGTCTCTCAGCTGGGAAACGGACACAAACACAAGTGTGCGTGAGTGTGGGGGGGGTGTGGGTGTGGGTGTGGGTGTGAGTGTGTGTGTGAGTGTGGGGGGTGTGTGTGTGTGTGTGTGTGTGTACACAGTATCAGACTCACTGGCGATGAGCAGCAGCCTCTCGGCCTCGGCCTCCACCTGGGAGCCTTTCCCATGCTCCTCATCAGTGCAGCAGTTGAGGGCCTGACTGGCCTGGTGGATCACCGTCTGCTGCAGGTTCATCTCATTGCTCAGGACCTGACAGCGGATTGGACAGAGAGAAAGGGAGAGCTCTGATTTGTCTGACCAAATGTCACTCAAACAGGCAAAACATGAGAGGGGAGGACTGCCGTTGGTGCACTCGGACATTCCAGTGTGCTCGATTTCACATAAGGGAGGAGGCGTTTTTAAACAAGACAAACATCTATAAACCCGTGGAATACACAGTGCGGTATGAGGCCCTTCTCTCACCTTCATCCTCTGCTTGATGCTGACGTGATTGGGCCGCGCTGGCTCCTCCCCCTTCTGACTGACATCCTCCTTCCTGACGATCACCTGCCGCACGTGCGGCCTCTCCGTCTCCTTGATCCTGGTCGACCTGTACGCGTCGATGCTGGGGTACAAAGGGTTAACGCACCGTTAGTCTCTCTGAAAGCATTACGCACTGGGGGACGGGCGAGAACGGAGCTATCAACTGATCCAAACTGCTACACCTGCAGTGTGCACCAAAAGCACTACGCTTACATCTGTACAAAGGACAGGCTGGCTGCGGGGAGTGGGGGTGGAGCAGGCATTTAGGCCCGTGGGTGAGGCAGGGGTGGGAAATGGGGGTACCTGTAGGGCAGGTTGTGGTCCTCGTCAGCGGAAGCCGCGTCCTCGGGGCCGTCAGGCGCACCAGCCCGGGCGACACGCGCTCTCTGGAACTTACTGGGGCGAGAGTTACCGTCAGGGGTCCTGCTCTTCTCACAGAAAGAGCTCGCCGGGGTGGAGGTCTGCGGGAGGGGCAGTGCAACACACACACACACACACACACACACACACACACACACACACACACACAGGTAAACAACTGCCCGACTGTGCTTCTCCTGCTCACATTCTGACTTAGTAACTGGTCCCTCTAGTGGCCATAAACATCCAAGGGCGGAGAGGCTGTTTTGTCCCCGTTTGTCTCTGTCTGCAGATTAGATTAATTGGGCAAACAATCTTAAACTGATTTCAAACTTAGACAAGTCTTAACTAATTAAAGTGTTGATCCCTTAATGTGCCGTTAAACACTTATTCCTGAGGATGCCTTCATGCGAATCCATGTCAGTGGCACACTCTCTGACAGAAGCCAGCCTGTGACAGAGAGACACACCTGAGTGTGAAGGCACACACATACCAGCACGAGGATCTGAGAATGCCACGCTTTGTTCCTGAAGGCCACATTAATGTGAGGGGAAGCCACAGCGCCAACACAGGTGGCAGTGAACAGAGCTGGTACGCTCCCCATGTGACAGTCACATGCTACACTACACTACACTAACTATACACTTCAGCATTTTATAGTTGCACTTAAGGGTTATGTCTGAACCGCAGGACTTCAAGCACAGTGCTGTATTACTCTGCTGTAGAAGCCCCTTCACCATTATTTCATCATTTAGCAAACTCTCCTATCCAGAGCCACTTGCTATTTTATTCATTCATACAGCTGGATATTTACTGAGGCAATTGTGGGTTAAGTTCCTTCCCCGAGGGTAGAGCAGTTACAGCTAAAACAAGAGCACTTTCATAAGTACAGCTTTTGAGCAGTTAAAGAGCATTTCCTTGACTACAATTCTTACCATCAGCTTCATCTCTGGGCTTCTTGCTACAGCAGCAACTGTCTCTACCAGGGGGGTCAGCAGAGACATGGAGGAGATGTTCAGAGCATCTTCGTCCCCATCCTCCTCCTCTTCATCCTCCTCCTCCTCCTCTCCTGCAGTGCTCTGCCCCTTGCTGTCCTCCAGAACGCCCTCGAAGAGCTCATTGATGACCTCGGAGCTGTTCACCTCGTCCACGTTCATCTCAATCTCACGCACAACCTCAGGATCTGCGTGAGGACAGACAGCAGGTCAGTGGCAGGGAGCCCCTACCGCTATCCAAAACACTAATACAGGGCCGTTTAACTCTGATCTTGGATTAGGGCTACAGTGTCTGGAGGTTCTCATTTCAGCTAGGCACTTATCCACTTCCCTGTCCTGAGAATCCGTTCAGCCACCATAACAAGTTCAAGATGTCAATGGTTGAAAAAGCTGGAAGAACCTGCTGGGTACTTAGATCTTAACATCCAAAGCTAAAAAAAACCCTGAGATCATTCTACGTTTGCTGCAATCAGGAACACATTCCGAACACTAATGTTAAGACTACACATACCAGCATGCTCCTCTTTCTCCCTCTCTTCCTCCACAGTCCTCTTCTCCAATGAAAACTCTTCCTTTTCCAACAAGCTGGATGTGGAGGTGGTTGCACCCACACTTTCAAGCCCTTATTTAAACAAAGAGGTTTAGCACTTTGAAACACACCCACCACTCAGGGAACAATATGCTCATGAACACTCAAGTCTTGATCTTAAACCATCTGGATGGCCACTGATCTTTAAACCATCTGGATGGCTCATCTCATTCACTACAACCACTATCCGAGCCATATGCTATGAAGATCAGTGACTGAGCAGAACCTGCCTTTTGTACCACAATGTCTGTTGAGTGAAAAGAACACTGCCAAAGATGACCCTCAGACAAAAGACCTGCTCAAGCCAGCAGGGGGTGTAGTGGCTACAGCCCAGGTCTATACCACAGGGTCACAGGTTTAAATCCTGGCATATCACTACAGCACAAGCTTTAGAGGCATCGAGTGAAATGCATACGGCACCTGCAGTGCCCACTGTGTCCGCAGGGGGCGCTGTGGGTTCCTCCTCAGTCTTGCTTTCTGCTGGAGGCTGTGGCAGCTCCTGCAGTGGGACAGAGAGTTAACAGCTCAGCACAATCTCTCCTCTGTCCAGTGCAAACACAGGGTCATAAATCTCCCAAAGCCCCGAACGCACACGGGAAAAAAAGAACACAGTCCATTTTTAACACTGTGGAGCTACATAGTAAAAAAAATCTGCACACGAGCTGTAGTTTAAGGGGTGCATATTACACAGAATGATCATTTCCAAGACTATAAAATGACTAATTAGACTCCTCCGCCCCTTCGGTGACCCCTCAGTGCTGACCTTTTCCTCAGGGTCTCTGTCGCTCTTCCACATGTTGCCTCTCTGGAAGCGGCTGCGGATCTGTGCCAGCTCCTTCTCCCGCTCCTGAAAGAGAGCGGGCGTTAACATCAGCCTAAACCTCCACTGCAAGTGTTCCGCTGCAATCCCCGCGGTCTTGGGCGAGGCGGGCGAGGCGGCGTACCAGCTTCTGCTTCAGGGTCAGGTCGGCGGTGGCCGTGACCACCTGGGTGTTCTTCAGCCGGTCCTGGACCAGGCGAGTGTTGGGGGTGACCCCAGGAGTCCTCTGGCCCGGTGTGGTGGAGGGGGAGTTATGGGTGGAGCGCTCCTGGCACCTCTCCCCAAAACGCTCCAGGAATGACTTCACACCTGCTCCTCCGGTGGCTACAGGACAGAGTGCCATGTTACTGTGACTACCACTGTATCCCATGGTGCATTGCTTTGCTGGCAGGTCAGAATGGTAGTATTCTGAATGTCCCAGTCTATCACACAAAGACACCAATGGAAATGCACTTCAAGCCTCCACCAATAGGAAGCAGTGTTATGCTGCCTCAGAGGACAGATGAACAGCCAATCACCCACTCTTGTGCAGACAGAGCTCTCTCACCTGGGGTGTGGGCGGGGCCTCTCTGAAGGGGTGTGGCCTCTCTGGACAGGGAGGCGGGGGGCACCGCTGGCTTGGCCAGCAGCTCGGGCTTCTTGGGGCTGGGGTGGGCGTCCCGGCTCAAGTCGGGCTGTCGGGCGGGCCCTGGGCTCCGCAGGGGAGTCTGGGAATCAGAGCGGGTCGGCTCTGGCTTTGAGAGCCCCGCTTTCTGAGGACTGGCGGGGAAGGTTCTCCCAGAATGCAGTGCAGTGGGGCTGGATGGGGGAGGGGCTGTGGTTTTCAGAGGGCTGGCGGACACGCCCCGCCCCGCCTGAGGAGCGGGCCTGACCTCGGGAAGCTCCGCCTTCTGGGGGTTCGGGAAGGCCACTCTGGTGGACTTCACAGGGGAATGGAGCGTCTGCAAACACGCAAATCACAGCCGAATGAGCACCTTTAACACTCTCTCCTGCGATTAAACACAAATAGTTTTAACTAACAGCTTATAACAATTTAATAATCCAGTTTTTTTATTCCAAGAACATACAGCCACAAGCGAGCATCACATCTGCAAAGGCCTGTGTATGTTAGAGAGAAACAGGCAGAGAGACAGGCAGAAGCAGTACTGCGTATGTGTGTCAGCTCCATGTCAGTGCGTCAGAGGGGCACAGAGCTGTGTGGGGAGAATGGGGGCGTTGTGTGACCCACCTGTTTCGCAGAGCTGCCGGGCTTGCTGTCGGACGCGGCTCCAGGCTGCGGGCGGGTTGCCGTGGCGCTGGCCTTGGCGCCGATGCCGGGGGTCTCGCGGGCCGGAGCGGGTAAACAGGCGGTACCAGGCTGCGTTTGTGCATTGTCTCTCCGCGGCGCCGAGTGGCTGAGGTCATCCTCCCAGGAGCCAATGGTGGCGGCCAGGTTGGCCAGCCGGCCCCGCCTCCCGACGGGAGCCTCGGAGGACACGGGGGCGGGGCACGCCTCCTGACGCTGCGTCTTCACGGGAGAGGGGGTGGAGCTGTCCGGGGCGCCATCTGGAGCAGCTTCATGAAGAAACCACAAGATAAATGTTTCTAAGAAACTTTAACACCATGCAAATGCATAGTTAAATGGAAAAATGGGCAATACATATAAAGCCTCAATATTCTTCCTGGGTTTGGCTAAATTAGGGACAATCTTGGGCAAAACCAGCACTGTACAACATTTTCTACCTGACAAAAACATAGTGAACAAGTGCAAAGGTAGAAAGGGCAAATAAAGGCATTTATATGGCACTCTCTCAGGGATGTAAAAGCCCCTTGATTGCAGAGTTAGACGTTTCTGTGACACTGTAGGGACGCACTGAAATGTGCTTTAGACACAAGCTTTCCCGCGGTAAACAAGCTGTGGGTGCGCTGCAGTGTGTGAGGCGTGAGTCAAACACGGTTGTTGCTAGGTTACCGTCGCTGTCCCAGTACTGCCTCTGCTGGGCCAGTCTCTGCAGGCGTGACCGCATGCCGGACACCGCGGTTCCCGCGTCACCGCCGCTGACATCACTGTGTTCGGGCGCTGGCTCGGGCGTGTCCCTCCTCTCCGGGACGGGGCGTGGGGCGCTCCTCTCCAGTGAGGAGGTGGGCCGGCCGCTCACGGGCGCCACCGGGGGCTTCTTATCTGTCACAGGGTCCTTCGCCATGGCAACCGGGGGCTCGCAGTTCTCCGACCCCGCGACGGGACGATCCTTTTCAGAGGAGCACCTGCGCTTGGAGGGGGACGGCTTTGTGGAGGGCGGGGCTATGGGCGGGGACAGGGAGGGGCACATCAGCACCCTGTTTCCACACTCTGCAGTCTCCGCTTTCATTGGCATCCCCCCTTTCTGAAACAGGGAGTTTCTACCACACATTCACTCTCTTGGCATCCCCCCTTTCCGAAACAGGGAGTTTCTACCACACCTTTCACTCTCCTGGCACTTTGCATCATCATAGGACCTGAATTTGGGAAGCTCCAATGAACTCCTTACCAAGAAGCCACACAGGTATGCTCAACTGAAAATATGCAGTAATTTTCAAGAAAGGTCCTGAAAATCATTGTTGCATCTGATCACTTATTGGAGCTTGAACAGTATGTTAAACACCATATTAAGTCTCTCACACTCCACACGCCTTCAATGTGCACACACACAGTCAGCAGGCCCATTTCCTGTGCTGAGTGACTGAACTCGGCATGAAAGGGAGCTACACAGCTTCCTTAATTCAACTAAACGTGCCATCAATCTACAGCAGAACCCCGGTTTAGGAGTAGATTTCCTGAGGGTCCAAAGTACTGGCTGATCTTTGATCTTCACAGCTCTTAACTGAACTCAAGTCAGTAATCTAAAAGGATGGCAACTCGCCAGCTTCACCCCTTAGGACAGGAATCTTTGAATCTGACATGCCTCAGAATGCGGTACTCCTAATTTCCACCAGAGGGCACACTTGGTCTTGGAGTCAGTGTCAGATTTTCCAAGGGGAAAAAAATTAACATAGATACAGTTACACAATACACATCAATAGTGATGTGCTGTTGTAGCCTAACGGTTGACCATGACTAATATAAAATCATATTACAATGAAGCAATGAAAGTCAACTAAAGGACAGTAACTATAAAAATATTCATTACAGATACTTCAAGAAAACACTTGAAGTATGCCCCGCTGACTTCCTCACACAGTGTGGAAACTGAGCAGATGCTGACACTCATTGGCTTAACAGGCTGACAGCCATTTCACTCGAACAAACTCTCAAAGGCAGCCCAAGTCCAGCACTGTCATCACCCCTCCCAAATGCCCTCATCCTGAAAGGGGGTTTACCGTTCTCGCTGGCCAGCTCGCCTGGGCCGTTGGCCTCGGTCAGCGGCTCTCTGGTCCTCTTGACCATCTGTCTGCTGGCGGGCGTGGGCCTCTCAGCCATCTTCCTCTGCAGGTTCTCCCTGCGGGCTCGGGTGCGCTCCAGGAGCTTCTGCAGAACCAGAACACACACACACACAGCCGTCTGAGGCGCAATCCAAATCACTGCAGATCACTGCGTTAACTTACCATTATTTCAGTCTTCCTTTCTGAACTGAAAAACACAGATATGAAATCATAAAACCAAACAAAGTGTTGAAGGAGCTTGTGTGCAAGTACTGCAATCCTATGCACCGACTGTACCAGGCAACATCCAGCAATTCTTCTTAGGCTGGCTAAAGAATTAAGGCACTCCAGAGATGGCAATAATTTGGCAATAACTCAACTGAGTATAAAAGCCGATATAATGCAACTATTGATTTTTCCACACATTGAGTTAGAGGCTCATTTGGGCAATTTATGCTCAATAACTTTCCCGCCAGCATCCAACCACTCAGAACAAACTGCTAATGCAGAATGAATGCAGACGTGCCGAACCAAAATGAGTCATTCAATATGCAGTTCCTCTGCTGCTGTCCCTGATATACTACAGGCGGGGGACCAGCATGCTTTGCGCTCTTCTTGCCCGATGTGTGGCAAAAAAAAACGCATCTGGCCTCCCAAACACAGCAGCCCTGAGGAAAGATTTACAGCTGCAGTTGATGGAAAGACTCCACATTCCTGGTTTCTCCGCGGGCAGGCGCCTCTGGATAGCGTGGAAACTTCGGTTGGAGGTGCGAGTGTCATTCCTGAGGAATGAGCGCGATGACGTCATGCGACCTGAACTCAAACTCTACCGGATGGCAGGGCGTTTTCGCACCGGCCCGATGGCGTTCAAAGTCAGTCTAGAGAAGGGGCTCATTGTTCTTCATAAGACTGTTCGTCATACATGTTTAAAAAAGACATTTGCTACATAACGTAAAAGCTTAAAAGTGTGCAAGGTGGGCCGTTGGGTATATGTGATACAGTTAGTTAACCCTGTTATTCACTTAACATTAAGGGTATTAGGGCTGGCACATTATTATAGACAGACATATCTCTGGTACATAATGCACACCCGCACTAACGTAGTGACAATTTTTCACTCAAAACCCATTGAAGCTGCACCTTGTCATCGGGTCAACATTCCTCATCTGGCACGGTTCCCAGATCCAGCGGGTGTGAAAACTTTTCACTCGCTACCAATTATGGGAAGAGACGCTTTCTACTGGGCCTGACCAGTTCAGCGCGTCTGAGGAGGGGAAAGTGTGTTGATGTTATTAGCAGAACTCGTCCGTTAGGGGAGGGAACAGCAGGCTGGCGATGTGCGAATCTCTGCGGGAAAATGAGCGCTTAACCCCGGCCAGAGACCTGAATGACTGGTCATGCAAATCAGCGTTTGCTGTCTGGGAACAGCCGCGGTACTCATGCATGTTACCGAAAATGGTGCTCGTTCGCCAGCATGCCAGCCAGTTTTTTGAAAAATGTCATCTAACGTTATACAGCCTGCTAGGTAACTTGCGAGAAAATCCGCAGCTAGCGTTATGTTGCTAACGTTATGTGACGTTCTTTGGCTAATGATCCAGATTGGGGTTGAATATTTTAAGGTTTGGCATGATAACCAGAACAGCTAGCCAATGTTGGCAAAAACGAGAGATTGTGGGCCAGTAAAGTTATTGTTAAATAACATCGGCTATCTAGGGATTTCAACCTAAAATAGCAATAACTTAACACAGTCTGCTACTTATTGGGTTAGCAAATTTTCACAAAAAACACGTTTAGCTGTTGGCTGGTTTGCTAGCTAGCTAAGCTAATTACAACGTGACTGCGCGTCGCAAAGCGGTTGACAAAATACTGGATTTGAAGAGGAAATGTGTTCGCAAGTAAAACACTCACCTCAGTAAATGGATCCATCCCGATTAAACCTTTCTCCCCGTCGCTTGGATTTGGGGGGACCTCCGTATTCAGCTTCTCTGGCGACCTAAGGCGTTGCTCCTTCCTCCCTCGGACCGCTCAGTATCTCCCTGCAACGCAAACATCTGTTCAAATTTGAATTTCAGCGCTGCGCTCACTGCGCAGGCGCCGAGGCGGAGTGCCCACGTGACACAGTGACTGTCAGGCCGAAAAGCCTGTGATAAGACGGCTTAAAATATATACGGACCGCCCACATTTTTGATTGGATCTCACAAAACCGTCAGGATTTAAAGGCTGAATAACAACTGAAATGGTTGAAAAACCTGGAGTGTTTTTGTGGGCTTCGGAAATACATCATGTGCTTGACGTAGGTTATTTTTAGATGCAGACTCGTCGCATGTTTGATAGTTTATGATATATACGAAATAGACCTGAAAAAAATCGCCCCATCACTTTTGTATAACCTCTGGTCCAATATACCGAACGTAGTTATTTTAATACATTATACAAGTTTTACTTCATATTACACAAATTAAGCCTGGAGATGTACAGTAGTTTGTTAGTGAGCTGTCCCGCCTTTATTTCTTGCTGTAATCGCCTTTGTTATATCGCTTTAAACCTGATATCAAACAGCATTCAACAAAACAAGCCAAAACAAGTCAAGCCATAAATATAATAATGTAAATATTATACTGTACAGTAGGGGGAAAGAGTTATTGCTACATATTTTCTAGCAGCAAGAACAACATATTTATTTGCACCAGAGTATCCAGGGAAATCAAATAATGCTGAAAGTGAGAGTACTTCTCACAGAAATCTCAAAGCTGGCGTTTTTGGGAAAGCGACAACTATTGTAAAATATAATATGCTAACATAACTTTCATTCACAAGATGGATTTTGCATATTCTTAGTTGAAAAATCACGAGATACAGATGACTGCCAAGTAACAGGAAGTATTTTTCAATACATTTATTGTTCTAGGATTCTGAAGTGGTAGGCCTACACATACAAGTCTGAACTTAACATGGATCATAAAACTTCACTGAAAACAAAACTTCTATTGTACTTCAAGCAGAAGGGAGATTCTTTCTTTCAGTGCAAGCATTATAGTTTCTTCCAACAAACTATTTGTTTGTGTAATTGGAACTGAATATGTCTTTGTCTTGAAAAGTCAAGATTCTGACCCTTAACAGTCTTGCTTGTTTGCCTTTGTTCCTACAGTCTCTTTTTGTAATTTCATATTTCACAGAAGTAGTGTAATGTAGTTCAGCAGATAGCCATTAAACTCTGCTCTTGAATTGGATGATGTCCTCTGACATTGACACTTTGGGTGTGCCTAACTGATAAATATCAGACAAAGCAGTTAAACAGTTAATTCACTCACACAAATGAGCTCTACTTTATTTGCCAAATTACAGGTAACACTGCAATGTACGTAGCCTGATTACAGCTCTGTTTGTCTGAATTCCTGTCAGAGTTGTGAAAACTTCACATAAAATGGGAAACAGTTAACAAACAGTGCAATGGGAACAGTGTTTATTAAGGAATTTTTCTCTCCTGAGAGCAGACATCACTTTCACCACGCAGGTAGTTTAAATCACCTGTTGCACAGGTGTCCTTCCAGGATCACCCGTATTGCTCATGTTTTATCATCTCTTCAAATAAACTCGCTTATTTCGCTTTTACGCAGGGGATGCTTTTCTAAGAGCATGTTGGTAATGTGCTCTGGGCACCGGCCACGCTCCCCCCCTCCCACACGGAGAGTGTGGAAATTCAGGGGACTGATCAGGGCCAACATGACCCCTCTCATCCACATCAAAGATTAGAATGACAGCAGTCGCCATGGATGAATGGAATATGATCTGGTGGGATAAAAACAAGATCTGGTCTCTGTTTCTGTGTAACCATGTGTAACATGCCCAAGGGAGACTACCGTAAACATAATTATTATCATCAGAGAGAGGGAGTGAGCAAGAGATCAAGAGTGCCCCTGATCAGTGACATTCAAGACTGGCCAGTTTAGTCAGCAATGTTTAGCCATATACTGGCAGGAATTCAGTGGTTTAGTGGAATGTTTCAAGTTGTTGGTCATAATCATTAACCATCAAGACACCATCCAATGACAAGACTCAAATTCAAATTCAAATCAGCTTTGTTTCCCTTACCCAGAATTTCCAATTAATCTGCCTTATTTCTTACAGGTGGGGAGGAATAATTCAAAATATTATATACTATAGTATATACTAAATAGTATATAAAGTGGTTTTTCTGGAATAACTGGTAATTTATTACAATACAGAAGAAAGTGCATCCCTGTTCCCACCTCGCTTGTCTCACAGTGACCACACAGCCTCACTGCTTTCGGTAGCACTGTTCTCTAATGCCTGCCTTTCTCTGTGGCCAGGCTGTGGTTACTGAGCCTGTACTTACTCAGAATCTGTTTCTGTTTTGTACGTCTGACAGTGAAGAGATAATCTGCCAGTATGCGATTTTGCCAAAGAGTCCTTTAAGTTTGCTTTAAGTTTAAGTTTGCTTTGTAATTTTCCTGTGTCCTAATGTTACCAATATAGGTTATTGGTTTGTTTCACAGTTGGATTGATTCTGATTTGTGAAGAGCCAGATCTGGTTTAAGCTTGGTGTGCAGTATATTAGTAGTGCTTACTAGGTTAGTGAGTGCTAAACGCAGACAGTAAGTAGAGGACCTCTTTCAGGGTTCAGTTGCCGGGCTTACTGCAGCGTGTCTTGGGGACTCAGATGCATCAAGCTTTATTCTGTAACATTATCATTACAACAACATTACCTACAGCACAGCCGTGACGCGTTATCCGACATTCTACCGTATAAAGTTGCTGTGACGTATTTATGATTGTCATGACAACGGAGGACGCACAGAGCCCCTGTATATTCGCCCACTGCGGTAAGTGTCGCTAGTCAGCAGTAACAGTTGCTTTGTATCGTATTTACACTATTTTTATTTAGTTTATGAATTAAAAAGCTTCGCTGTTTTAACAGGCTTGGACATTGTTGAGTGAGAGCCAGAGGAATGGTAGAATCAGTTAACGTTACTGGTGCGTGTAATCAATCTTTTAAAAACATAGCTAATACAACTTAAGAGCAAGTCTGCTTTTTGTTCCGCTTGGATGTATTCTGGGAATAGCTATCTATACATAGAGAGGGATGTTCTACAGTTATGTAATGGCATCTTTAAAGCATTGTGCCAGGGGTCTTGCAGCCAAGGAACTAACTTAGCTGAAAAGTCAGCTGAGCTGTATCTCTGAGATCGCTATTAACATTACTGAACATTGAAAAACGATTCCGATAGGAGCACCTAAAGGTGGACCCTTTCGGAAGGTTTAGAAAATAATTAAAAGAAAACGTTTTGATGCTAAAAAAACACTCAACTAGATTCGTTCAAGGTGCGCTGTGAAGCTGACAAGTTTGTCTCCATATGAAAACGTTAAGCGATGAAAGTGTTGTAGGCAGTGTATTGGCTGGTGACAGGAATGAAAATTAAAAACAGATACTCTGAGCTAAGTAATTAACCATTTTCTGGTGCGTTCACAAAAGAACTCCCCCTAAATGAAGAGATTCATGCTTCATGCTTTTCTCCTCCTGTGCTGTGTGTGTCAGAGCGCCCCCACTAGGCCGAGCTGGAGCATCGCAGGAAGGACCCTCAGGGCCCGATGGAGAGGCCGACGAGCCCCAGCCAGGTGTTTCTGGAGCAGCTGCAGTCCGGCGTGCTGAAGGACCTCTTCACCACCGGAACCAGCACCTTCAACGTGCACCAGCACGGCAGAGAGGGGGAGGACGGCCGGGACAGCAGGAGCCCCCGAAAATCCCGCACCCCCAGGCTCCTGCGTGCATCTGTGGTGCACAGGAGCGAGGGCTGTCCTCCCCACGGGGACCCCCTGCTGGGACACCCCCGGGAGAGCCTGGGCAGCCGGCAGGGCAGGGGGCTGGCGGTGATGGGGCGGTCTCTGGACCTGTCCCCGCGCCTCCCTGCTCACAGCGCAGACTGCCCCCTGCTGGTGGAGGGCAGCGCCGCGTATGACACGGACAGCACCGCTCTGCAACGGAGACTCTGTATCTTCTCTGCCGTAAAGCCGTCCAATGTGGAGGCCGAGAAGACCAAGTTCTTCATGTCCAACTTCACCTACAACCCGCAGTTTGAGTACAGCCACCGGCTCCCCCCCACAGTGCAGGACCGATACAGCGACGCCTCCGACACGTTCCTCACACAGGTAAAACACAGGTTCCTCACACAAATAAAGCACAGGCTCCTCACACAGGTAAAACATCCATACGCAGGTAAAACACCCTCGCACAGGTAAAACACAGGTTCCTCACACAGATAAAGCACAGGCTCCTCACACAGGTAAAACATCCATACGCAGGTAAAACACCCTCGCACAGGTAAAACACAGGTTCCTCACACAGATAAAGCACAGGCTCCTCACACAGGTAAAACACGCTGACACAGGTAAAGCACATCCATCTCAGAAGGCACAGACTGAGCTGAGAGGTGGCGGGTGTGGTGTGTTTCCCCTTGTGCTCCAGGCGGTGCGGATCCTGGAGCAGGCTCTGCAGAAGTACGGGAGCTATGAGAGGTTTGAGCGGGCCACCGGGGGGAACCTCGTCTCCAAAAAACGCATCAGGAACCACGTCAAGAAGTACATGGAGAAGGAGGGCTGTCTGGGGGAGGTGAGGAGGGGGATGTTTGGGGGAGGTGAGGAGGGGGATGTTTGGGGGAGGTGAGGAGGGGGATGTTTGGGGTGTTTTGGGGTGGTTTATCCTTTTTCTCGCTGTTTCCCTCCTCCCATCTTTCCTCCTCTCCTCTTTTCCTGTCTTTCTGTCCTGTCCCTCTCGCTGTCCCCCTCCCTCTCCCCCTTTCTCTCTCTTTCACTCTTCCCCTCCCCTCTCTCTCCCTCTCCCTCTTCCCCTCCCCTCTCTCTCCCTCTCCCTCTCCCCCCTCTCTCTCTCTCTCTCTCCCTCTCCCTCTCTCTTCCCCTCCCTTCTCTCTCTCTCTCTCTCTCGCTCTCTGTGGCAGATTGCAGTCCACCTGACAGAAGACCTCCTGTCCAGGGCCTCGATGACAGTAGTGAACAGCCGTCCCACCCTAACCATCAACGTCTCCATGGCCCGGGAGTACTGGCTGGAGGGCATGCTGAGGCACGAGATCGGTACGCCCTCTGCAGGTCACCCCGCAACACTGCACACACAGCGCCCTCCGCAGGCCACCCGGCAACACTGCACACACAGCACCCCTCTATATATTGATGTGGCAGGATGTGACTCTGGCAGGATGTGACTCTGGCAGGATGTGACTCTGTAGGGGTGTGACTCTGTCACAGTGATGTGTGGTGTCTGTCCCATGTCTCAGGTACGCAATACCTGTGTGGGATGTGACTCTGTAGGGGTGTGACTCTGTCACAGTGATGTGTGGTGTCTGTCCCAGTGATGTGTGGTGTCTGTCCCATGTCTCAGGTACGCAATACCTGTGTGGGATGTGACTGTTAGGCTGTGACTCTGGCAGGATGTGATTCTGTATGGATGTGACTCTGTTAAGCTGCGACTCTGTAGCAATGTGACTCTGGTGGTGGGTAACTCTGTAGGGACGTGACTCTGTATGATGTGACTCTGTCACAGTGTGGCGTGCGCTGTCTGTCCCGCGTCTCAGGTACGCACTATCTGCGCAGGATGTGACTCTGTTAGGCTGTGACTCTGTTAGTGTCTGTCCCGCGTCTCAGGTACGCACTATCTGCGCGGGATGAATAACAGCCAGCAGCCGTGGAGCAGCGGGGTGGGCAGGCGCAGGTATGAGCTGAAGCACTACAACCCGACGGAGGAGGGCCTAGCCAGCCTCCACAGCGTGCTGTTCCGGAAGGACCCCACCCTGTGGCGTGCGGCGTTACTGTACTACACCGTGTACCAGGCCAGCCGCCTGTCCTTCTCCCGGCTCTTCCAGGACCTGGGCCGCTTCGTGCAGGACCCCCACACACGCTGGGACTACTGCATCCGCGCCAAGCGGGGCCAGACCGACACCGCGCTGCCCGGTACTGCAGCCCCGCCCCTCCCTCACCGCTGTCCGTCATATCGTAGGCCCCACCCTTACTTTCTGCTATCCGTCACATTTTAGGCCCAGAACCTTTCTTAATTGTGTTGAATATAACCTATTTTACTGATTTGTTTAAGGGGCACATATTAAAAGAATAGTTTTAAGAAAAACATGTCATTCTTACAAGCACACATCCAACTACATGTTTCTATCTTCAGACACCGAAAGCAGACCACTTCCAAGTGATGTCTAATTCACATCCTTGTTCAATTAACAGCTCATGCAAACCAAACCAATTAACACCACAGTTTGAACACACACACGGCAATTCCTGTACCAGGGTTCTCCTGTACCAGAGCTGAGCCGGTTGTGAAGCAGCTGTGAGGCTCATGTGAAGCTCTTGTGACGCGGTGTCTCTGGGCTCTGCGTGTGTCTCAGGCTGCTTCAGTAAGGACCAGGTGTACCTGGACGGCGTCGTGAGGCTGCTGAGGTACAGGGAGCACGTTGACTTCCAGCTGCTCATGGCCCTGGGGAAGGTGGGTTGTCATGTTCGTCTGCTCTGCCTGTTTCAGTCGACTGTTTCCAGTCACCATGGCCTCGGTCTCCAGTGTTTATGTCTGTCTATACTTGTTTCGTTCAAACATTTTGAACTACTGTGGTCTCAGTCGCCTCTGCCTGACTGCACTGTTTTTAATGAATGATTTTTTTGTAGTGCGTTTGCCTCTGTCTCGATTGCTTCTGTCTGGCCAGCGCAGGTGTCGTATGAGGACGTGGATCGGCTGCGTGACCTGGCCTTCATGGAGCACGTGCGAATACCTCACTTCCTGCAGGACCGAGCCCGCTACCATGCACAGCTCTGCCGGATCATGGAGGTCAACCAGCTGACGGACGGGGAGCTGCGCAAGCTCATCTGAGCATGCCCAGAGCGACCCTGCCCCGCCCACCAACAGCACTCAGACCAAGCACTCCTGAGGACCTGCCCCTCTGGTAACTGAAACGGTTGTGCTCTGTGCCTGATTGTGCTGTTGAATCACTGAAACCACAGGATCTGCACTTCACTATCCTTATTTTAACATTGAAGCATTGAATTTATTTACATGAAGCCAAAAGCAGAAGGAAACTCAGTCTGAAGCTTTTTACCTGGTGCATTGTGTCTGAATATGAGTGTCTGTGTCAACAGCAGAGTGCTGTATTTAATGTTCGTACGCTTCCCCATCACGACATCCTCTTTTTTTCCTCCTGTGCTGGGATGGTGAGTCCGTGTTTCAGTGCCCCGTACTCTGTGTCACAGTACGGTGCTTTGCTCTGAATACTGCTGCACTCAAGAATTTTCAGCTTAACCTACTGACCGCTCACATGTGGTCATGGTGTCATGGTTGAGAGCACCCACCCACACACACACACACACACACCCACACACACACACACACACACACACACACACACACCATGTCTGTATCCACCATGCAGCAAACCTTTTTTTTTTTTCCATGGGGACGTCCTGCTAGTTTAGACAAGTAACGTCACTGTTCAAAATATGAATGCTATTACAATGGTAACAGGTGTTTAAACTGTACATGCTGTGATGGTGCAGCCTGGGGTATATGCTAATGATTCTGTGTTGCTAATGTGCTATTTTTCAGGAGCAGCACAGATCTGTGAGGGTTTTGTTATCTCCATGTTGGGTCTCCTGTCTCTGGTTTCAGGTGCCGTTGCCCCTACTCATCTCGCTGTGCCTTCCCTCAACTTCTGCAGGAGGCAACGTTTTGGTCTCGATGCCATTTTTTCTGCATAAGACTACAGAGGACAGATACCAGCACACTTACTGTGCAATGTTTTATTTATATAACCCCATTTTGGACTCTGTACATGTAATGAAGTTCTGGACATTGATTGGGACTGTAGTTTTTTTTCCCATTATTCTATCTAGAAGGTACATAAGATAAATAAATGTCTTCAGTTTTGATAACTTGCTTTTCTGTGAGCCCTGTCACACACAGAGAGACACACACAGACTCTCTCTGCCCTAACCACACACACTGCTGTTGTCTTTGGGTTAGACTCACAGTGAACTCTGACCCTGCCCATGCTCCACAGTGATTGGGTGCTCCAACTCCACACAAAGGGCCATTGTGTCTCCATCAGTGCTGCCCACACAGCTGACCATGAGTGCTCTCCTGTGCCCATATCCTCCCCTTCCTGTCTCATTATGACATCACTTCCTCCAGAACACATGTGAGGGCTGCACAGACAGACAGCAGCCTTACACTGCCAGGGACCGTCTGCAAAGATACTTACACCCACACTGCCAGGGACCGTCTGCAAAGATACTTACACTCACACTGGCAGGGACTGTCTGCACAGATACTTACACTCACACTGGCAGGGACCGTCTGCAAAGATACTTACACTCACACTGGCAGGGACTGTCTGCACAGATACTTACACCCACACTGCCAGGGACCGTCTGCACAGATACTTACACTCACACTGGCAGGGACTGTCTGCACAGATACTTACACTCACACTGCCAGGGACCGTCTGCACAGACACTTACACTCACACTGCCAGGGACCGTCTGCAAAGATACTTACACTCACACTAGCAGGGACCGTCTGCAAAGATACTTACACTCACACTGGTAGGAGATACCTGTAATGGCTGTAGACACCAAACTTCAAAATTTCAATTTACAGGTCAAATCTATTAAACACTGCATGACAGTGCTGCTATCTGTGGAAAAGTATACATGTATATATAAATTCTTACTGTTCTGTCTGATACACATCATTAATTTTTGACTACCCTTTGCAACATATAGATTGGTGCAGGTTTTAAAAAGCACCAAAACTGTTTGTATGTTCTTTTTCAACAAGTTCAGTTTAAATGTAAACATGTATCCGCGTATGGCATATCACAATGTTTAATTTCAACTCGGGTGTAAGTGATCGCTTTGCGCCCCCTAGTGGTCAATGGAGTGAAAGCGTCTTAATCAGAACAAGAAGACTGAGTTAATTCAGAACAAGTTACAAAGTCATCACTGAAGCAGTATTCAGCCGGAGTCTGCATCACAGATGCGCCGCTTACGTACGAGTTCATTCAGACGTCACTGGGTTTACACCTGGCCTCCGAAATGCACCCCGCTTCCTGGAATCGCATCTGCAAGTCAGTCCCACTGCCGCTGTCCAGACCAGCGGAATGCAGGAAACTCAAAGAATGAAATGTCTCGAAATGTTTTCTGAGTGGAAGTGGAACAAGCTGTTTTGGGGGAAAGTTAAGAGGTCAGGAAGGGGCAACAAAGTAGGGACCATCAACAACAGCATATGTTATTTGCGTATGTGTGGATTATATACATGAGAGATATGGGGAGAAAGAGGGAGGTATTTGTAACAGTGTTGCCTGGAACTCCATCAAAATTCCTGGATTTATAGTGGTTTACGTTTGAATTAAACCATTTCGGTACGGTCTAATCATTACATCCAGATTGTCATCGCGCTTTTAAGCTTTCAGAGAGCTGATTCCCAGTTCTGTCACAGCATGTTTGGATTGCGCAGAAATCAGGCAAGGTCATCAGCCACCGTGACACGCGATCGGTCACGGACAGACCTGCTTTTTTAAACAGCGGGCTGGGGAACGTTTGGCCTGCGTGACAGATTTCTCCCAAGCCCACCCCACATGCCCTCATTTCCAAACTTAGGAAGGACCAGCGGAAAAACAAGAGGTCTCAGCATAACAGAGCAGGTCCACATACTTAGGTTAAAAAGGTGATCTCTGGTCATGGGTGCAACATCTGGCTTTGAGGAATTTAACAACTGTTAAGCGGTGTCTTCAGTGTAAAAAGAACAGAATGGGGAACCAGCCATCAGAATTTCCATACCTAATTCACTTATTATACTGGGAGTTGTCAGATGATGTTTTCACTTCCCATCCTTGTATTAATTTCTGTGGGAAAACTGTTATTTTACACTTGACACGAGCTGGAGATGAAATGGCATGCTGCCGTTCTGGTGACATTAGTTAACCCGAACGCCGCTTGTTCTAGAGCGCCCTCATGTGTGTCTATGCTGTAATAGCGCTTTTCCTAATTCACGGGACACAACAAAATATTTTTAATCACAGCATTAATCAAATTTGTCATTAATGTTTTTTTCTTTGTCCCTAACTGAAGGACGGAAAGCTCTAGGGCGATAGTTTAGTCCCTCCTAGAACAGATCGTAATTCATCTTGTGTAATGGCCTTCATGTTCTGGTTTATGTAGTGTAGTGTTAAGCAGTAATGTGTCAGACAGACAGTGGTGGGGGGGGGTGTCTGGTGGCTGGGTACCCCAGCTGAAACTGGGTCAGACGCTTCGAGACACAATCGATCAACATCTCTACCATCAACTGGCGGACTTCCAAAACAGACCTGACATTTTGCAATAAAAGACATCTCGACTTTATTTTACTTCATATTTTTTAAAATTATGGCATGTTTGAACATCCATATTATATACACTTACATTTATAATATAGCTCTTATTCACTGGGAACATATCGCGTGAGTCTCTGACCCAGACAGGCCATCTCAATGCCTCTCACTCTCGCTCCAAAAAAATAACAGAGCCGGAGTGGAGCAGGGGACGGGATTCAGTGTGATGTCACTTCCTGTCACTTCCAGGCCTGTCCCGGGTGAGGGGTGCGGGCGGAGTGTCACCGCTCGTGTTTGGATGTGATCTCGCCCCTCTCCACCACTGCCACCCCGTTCCCGTTTCGAGTCGGCTCCTTGGCGACGGTATCCGTGTAGAACTCGGCCACGACGGGACAGTGATCCGACGCCACTCCTCCCCAGGACCAGCTGTCTGGGATCCAGGGGTTGGTCAGGCCTTCCCGCACTACCCAGCAGTGACCTGCAGGGGGCAGCAGAGGTGTGCACAGACACAGAGGGAGTTCAGTTCTGTTCAGTCACAAATGTTACACACACTCATACACTCCTAGCTCTATGTAACAATTTCTTAGTATCAGCTGACGTGTTAATGCATGTATATCATTTCACATTCTCATTCTCTCTCTCGCTCTCTCGCTCCCTCGCTCTCTCTCTCTCTCTCTCTCGCTCCCTCTCTCTCTCTCGCTCCCTCTCTCTCTCTCGCTCCCTCTCGCTCTCTCGCTCCCTCTCGCTCTCTCGCTCCCTCCCTCTCTCGCTCCCTCCCTCTCTCGCTCTCTCTCTCGCTCCCTCCCTCTCTCGCTCTCTCTCTCGCTCTCTCTCTCGCTCTCTCTCACACACACACACACACACTCCCAGCTCTATATAACAAGTTGTCAGTGTTCCTTTAGTTGTCATGTTAATGCATGTTTCACCCACTCACACACACACACACACACACACACCTGAGTACGTCCTCTTGAGGGTGCGGCTGACCCAGACGTTGTCCAGGCAGTGGGACCCCTGGGGTGCGCGGGTGCTGATGTTGGTGAAGACGGTGGGGGGGACCAGGGGCATCAGCTTCTCCTTCCTCAGGAGGTCCAGCTCGCCGCTGTCCGGGGGCACCCCAAAATCTCCCAGCAGCAGCAAGGCCTTCTCCCCTGCGCGTCCACAAACACGGCTGCTTATCACAGCGGCTGCTTCCAGCTTCACAACAGCAAACAGCATCGCTCTAATCACATGGTTCCCCAAGGCCCACCCCCAGGCCCCGAGCCTGACCTTTCAGCGTCTCCTGGATCCCGTTGGTCAGACGGGCCACCTTGCGGTCACCTGAGCGGCTCTTCCCGTTCTGGGGCTCGCCTGCCGGGACCGGACCTTTCAGGTGAACGTTTGCGACCATCACCTCTGACGGCCCGATCTGCGCACAGAACAGGAAACCACCACTGTGGGTTATTCTGAAAATCCCCCAAAACCACAGAGGCACAGAGCTAAAAAACAGATACTGTATGCACAGATAGATCACGGAAATTAAATTTACCACAGCAGTACTGCTGTTTAAAGGATGTTTAAAAATTCAGCTTATCATTACAATTATTCATCTACAAAGCCAAGAAGCTAAGGAAGACTCGTGGGCTCTAAGACTATTACAGGCCCAGAGTCTTGTTCGTTTTTCAGGGGGGTTTACACCAGCTGTGTGACACACTCTGCCCTGCGTGTTTTTAACACTGTTTTGTAGCGCATTATCTCCCGCGCTGCAGGCTGAAACAGGCCAGGTTCCGCGCCGGGACCCGGTCCTGCAGCCGGTTTTGAGCGGCTCCCACCACACTACCACACCACCTCACACGTACATCGAAGCACGCCAGGTACGGCCGGGGGTGGGCCTGCTTCCCGTTGCCGTTGGCGACCGGGCTCTCCAGGAGCAGGGTGTCCCTCAGCTCGATCCTGGAGGCGCTGTCCCACAGGAACCCCGAAAACTCCGCCCCCTGCGCAGGAAGGGAAACAGGAAGTGAGTGAGAGGAAGTGAAATCAGCCCGCCGGACGGACAGACTGACTGACTGGGGCTACAGACAATGCCAAGTCTGTAGCTGCATTTTGAAAAAGCCTCTCACAGTATCAGAGGTGAGACCCACTATTTTTCATGTCCCACAAAAAACTCCCACCAAATCTCTTATTGTGTCCTCCAATCATTACGTTATTATCATATTACATGCATTTAGAAGATGCTCTTATCCAGACTGACTTTCAGCACAACAGAACAAGTGTATCAATTCAAGTTAAATAAGCAGCAATCCTGAGTGCAAAGGATTCACTCAGGGCCTTTCTTTTGCAAACTGCTTACCCAGGGAACACAGCACATTGCAAGATACATAAAGTGTAACTCACTGAAAAACAAGAGACATTATCGTCTCGCTGTCCCCGTATCTTTAGTGTCGCGAGTCTGGCTGTGGAAAACAGGCTCGAGCATCACGGCCTCCCGCTCAGCAGGGCTGCCCTCTGCCTCATTTTCACACGCAGACTGCTGGTTTGAGTTACACTCTGAATCTGAGGCTGTGACTGACAGCACGCTGCCTCGGGAGGGAATCGGTCCCTCTGAGTCAGAGAGGAGGAAGCTGGACTCTGTCAGTGGGCTGTTTGGATGAGGACAGACTCTACCCAGGCCTGGCCTTGGTAAACACATAAAAGCACATTCACTCCAACACTGAACCACCCCTCCAGCAGCACAAACAGCTTCAGCACAAACAGCTTCAGCCATAAACGCGTGGTGTGAGAGAGAACAGCGAGTCTGAATGTGTTCAGCGGCAGGGGTCAGCTCAAACAGGGTGAGGAGATCATGGAGATGCACGCCAAATTTGCGCTTCCTTGGATTGTGTTGAAACCTGCCCTCTGGGAGGTTCCAAATTCGTCCCCTCATCACTCTGACTCATCCGGGCGGGATGACCTTCTCCCCCTCCCACCACTGCCCTGCGGCATTTTAGAGGCCCAGTCAGAGGGTACAGGAGCGCCGTCGCACCGCCTGGCATTTCGGAGACCCAGTTTTGATAAGGACCCGTGGCAGAGATAAGAGATGTTTAGCAAACAAGCCCTCCAGCCAGAGATATCTTAGCAACCATCGCCCTGGTGAACCGCTGTCTGCAGCACACGTAACTGAGAAAGCACATACGCACAGACACATGCAAACAAAAGAACACACACACACACACACACACATATAGATTGGGGGGGGGGGGGGTCTGTGGGCTAGGCATTGTCGGGGGGTTCCAGCCTTACCTTTTGGTAACCCTTTGGGACTCCCCAGTGGGTTTAGGGTTAGGGTTGGGGGGGTGGTTCCAGCCTCACCTTTTGGGACTGCCCGGTGGGTTTCTCTGAGACGACACACTTCCACGACCCTCTGGGACCCTTCCACTTGCGAACGCTGGGCAGGGTGGTCTGATTCAGCTCCGCACAGAACTGCAAGACAAAGCAGCCATATGACGACACACTATCCCTGTGCAATATCTGTACACAACAATATAATTAGTCAAATACAAAAGAATCCAGTTTTAGCACCTGCATCAATGCTCCAAATCCCTCATTCAGACCTCCACACATCCTGTAACCCCCCCCTCCGAAATGAGAGTGGCAGTCTGTCAGCACCCTCTGTTTCCATAATGAAATTTAGGAAATGGCACAGACACAGCGGGTTTGGTCTGGGGCGGAAACGTGTCTGACAGCCACTGCATTACCCTGATGCACAGGTACACCATCACCTCCGGATCAGCATGAGCACGCCGCCCCTCCACACACTCTGTCAGCATGTAAGTAATATGATTAGATCTGGAGACAGCCTGCAGTGAACAGACCTTGGGAAATGTGCCATAAAGCGTGACCAACTGCTGTAAAACCAGGCCATCCACTCTCCCACAGTCTCCCATACAGCACCAATAATCTGCACTGTTCCTGGATCAGTGCGTTCCCCCCCCACAGGTGAGTCAAGCTGAGGGTGGCCTCTGTCTCCGATCCCCACAGCTTCTTCTCCTTGGCCTCCAGCAGTTTTGCAAACACGGTCAGAGGGCTGACGCCACCAGCTCATAAACGTCCCGGAAACCTTTAGTAATGCCGCATTTCTTTGAATAACGCCACTGCTCCTGGAGGAACAGCTGCTCTTTGAAATTTTCCAGGACGTTATTTTTTTTTTTATTACCAGCACATAGTAACGGTTACAGCATTCTGTCATTTCTTTTTAAATGCAGGAAAACAGTAGCGTCATTCCAGGCGAGCCCGGCGCGGTCCCTGCTGTGCTCTTTCAAACCCTCAGCCAGCCAATGGCAGGCCGCGGGCTCCCACGCTTGCTGCCGGAGTCTTTTTTAGCGACGCTGAGTGAGAGAGGCAGGAATGAGAGCCGTTTGGCCTACGTGAGTCACTGTGCTGAGAGGAACGCCCAGACCCTCCCTGCAGGCCCTGCACACGGGCCTCTCTTCCTATTCCTGCTCATTTCACCTGCACACAAAGGATGCACAGCAGCATCTGAACACAACTGAATAAATAAGACACTTTATCAACATCAAAATGTAGAGAGGACTCGGGCTACTCTCTTAGTTACTCATTTTGAGATTACTTTTCATCATACAGTATTCACAAACACTGCATTACACTGCATACACAGTGCTGTTAAAGTATTCATGCCAGTCCAGCTTGCTGTGGAGCTGTGAGTCAGATACACAGGAATGCGAATGTTTTTCCCGAGGGAATATTTTCTGGAAACACCGTCTGCTTGGCCTCAGTAATGTTTCAGTAATTCTCCACAAACCCGTGGGACTCCCTTGGTTACTGCATTCTGAGAATCCCTGATTGCTCATCATCAAGGCAGCGTGCAGAGATAACCTAACCACTGCTGTATGCAACTGTGCATTATTGTTACTTCAGAGAGAAAAGTGCTGCCAACACACAGAAAACAAAACGATCAGAGACAAAATGCAAGGCACTTCTGGTCAGATCAACAGCCCTGTGTGACTGAGAACAAACAAACAAATGCTATACAATGAAGAATAAAACTGTTCTGTTTGAATATGCTGCAGATGGACCCGATTCATGAGGGAGATGTTCCTCTTAGCACCGTAAGGTGCGTCTTATCAGCCATGAAAATCCTCAGCTGTTGGCTCTATAGTCCAATATTCAGGACCAAACCAAAGTCTGACCTCTGTAACTGCAGTAGGCTAATAATGTGTCACATTGCTCTTCCCAATACAACAGCCCGCTACATGCAAGCCTGGCTGACTTAGGAAACCTCCAGCTGAACACTTTGCAAATGGACTTTTTCCCCACTGGAGCCTGGGTTTCTACTCTCTGTTTGAGAGTCTTCATCTCTGCTTTATTGTGTTGACATGCTTGGCACTAAGTTGCCAAAACAAAGCTGTTTTGGTACCAGTTTCCTGGAATTCCGCTGGGGAGTGCTGGAATTCCGGGTTTGGGCTCCACAGCAATGATGCCGATTAATGAAGCGTGTAGAAAGCCATGAGTCAGGCCAGTTTCGGCAGGACCCAAAGACTGGGCCAATCACAGCAGGTGTAGCATCTGCGAAAACTCAGGAGCACCCCCCCCCCCCCCCCACCCCCCCGCCCCCCCCGCCAAGTTCAGTCAGAACAACATGGAGCAGAATAACATCCTAACATCCTAATTTTCCAGTCTGATCCTGAGACTCTTTCAATTGATTTTGTTACAGTGGAACAGTGAGTGCAGCTATCTTAGGTCACGGAGCAAAACCAGAATCAATCAGACCATCTGTCACACCAGAGGCAAACGGAGTATGAGGAGGGAGGGAAAAACAAAGGAAAGGGGAGAGAGAGGGAGAGAGGGAGGGGGAGAGAGAGAGAGAGAGAGAGAGAGAGAGAGAGAGAGAGAGAGGGAGAGGGAGAGGGAGAGGGAGTGAGTGAGAGAGGGAGAGCGAGAGAGAGAGAGAGAGAGAGAGAGGAGACAGGACTTTTGAGGGGAGAGGAAAGACAGAAAAGGAGAGGATAGCAGAGTGAGAGAGACAGCAGGATGGGGGGGGTGGGGGGGGGGGGGGTCGGTAGGAATAGTAATTCCTCCCCCAGATTTATGACCTCCCTCCTGATTTGGGTCACCTCCATTTTAGAGAGCGCTGTGCTGTGAGCCTGGCTGCCACCTGGCCCGCTGACCCAGTTCTCTCTGGCACCGGAGCCGGGACGCGGGCAGCGTCTCACGCCTCGGCCGGGGTGTAAATCTGTCCCCCGACAGCCACACCAGAACCTTCTCACAGTATTCACTCCCCGATCCCCTTTCTTTAGCCGCTAGTATTACACACGGTGCCTCTGATCCATAATCCTGGATGGACCTGGGATTTCACGCTATGTCCCAGACAGTGGAGCTGCGAGTTCTACTCCGGTCTGCTGATGAAGAGTGTGCTTTGTACCAGTGCAGTAGTATGGCATGCCAGCCCTTTCAGACAGTAAGCAGAAAGAAGCACGCTTGAGGATGCATGGAAGACTGCCCAAAAGAGTTAGAGGGCTGTGATTGGACACCTGAAGAGAGTCTCAGGCTTTGATTGGACATCTGAGGAGAGCCTCAGGTTCTGATTGGATGGCCTGTATTCAGGCCCTCCCACTCCTGTTTACTTCAGTATTAATTATGATATTGGCATAGGACAGGTTCACGCTGATCCACACTGCTAAAAACAGACAGGAAATTAGGACAGAGGGAGGGAGAGAATGAGAGCGAAAGAGAGACGGAGAGTGAGGGAGAGTGCAGGAGGGAGATCGAGAACGATCCCACAGTGGACACAATGCGTGAAATCCACCACACCATGGGCCTCCCCATCTTCACTGTTACTGGGTGTGTCCCTCTACCGAGCCATTCTGCCCCTCGTGGCCTCTGAGAGAACACTCCTCACATCACATCCTTGTCCACCTGAGCACAGGTGAGCTCATTACCTTCTCCAGGGCATCTCGGTCCGTCAGATCCTGAACTGCAAGGAGTTTGATACTGCAGAGAGAGAGAGACAGAGAGACAGTGAAAGTCCTGCAGCAGACATCCAAAACCAACAGGAATTTTCCACTCATTTCATCATCTCCATATGGCATCAAAGCCAAGGTTTCTATTGGTGGATGCGATATGGGAGTGTAGTTCTACTGGTTGATGGGCAGCATGGTATCACCAGCGTTCCTGGTCTGACACTGTTCCTCATTTAACTTGAATGGACACACTTCTGTTCTCTTGTGCTGGAAGTCGCTCTGGATAAGAGAGTCTGCTAAATGAACGTAATGTAATGTAATATTCCACTATTCAAGGGCCAGATGGATATTCTCATGCAAAAAGAGAGCAGAGATTTCTCTCCAGGCAGAAAACTTCTTTTCAGGAGATATTGGGCAGCCCCTATTGATTGCTGCATTTATGTTGGGTGCAACTATGGCAACAGGCCTGATGGTTGTGGGTTGCTGTGGTAATGACATTCTGTGGTTGTGGTCACCATAGTGACGGTGTCGATTGTATCAACAGGGCATGGGAGTCTGCAGTGAGCTACAAGATTGTGCAGTTACTTTTCCAACCATACAAGAAAGCAAAAATACACCATCAAACATAATTTAGAACAGAAGATTACATCTGAATATACATCTAGGGATAAAAATAAGAAAATACATGACTCAAAACAAGCACACATAATCATTTCCTCAAAGGGCTGTCAGACTAAAATTAGATGCATCATTAGAGAGATATAGAGGTTATGTAAACTCATAATCATAAATTACTTGATAAATATATAATAACTGATTAGTGAAATGTCACGACATTGTTTTATCAATTGTTTATGCACCATAGTAACCTGACAGATCATGCTGTGTAATCGGGATTTCCCCTCAGAAGGACGAGTCATAGCCCTTGGTGGCTGCAGAAAGCACAGCTCTCACACACACACACACACACACACACACACACACACACACACACACACACACACACACACACACACACACACACACACAGTGCAGGGAGGGCAGGATCTAAGCGCACAACCAAACAGGAGGATAAACCCTGGCATCCTGCATGCCACTCTACTGACCACACACACGCCTGGAATAGTTCCTGCCGATCGCTGCTCCTGGAAAAGCACACCAAGTGCTGGTCCGGACCCCAGCCATCACAAGGGGGAATCTAAACCTGATCCAGGATCTTGGAATATGGGTCTGTAATTCCTACCCAGCACCAAAGCCACTCTGCGAGATAACAGAGAGGAAGCATCCACTTCCAATGCTGCTGTTCACAGTGAAAACGCTATCCACAGGAAACCTCATCTACATGCGCCAAAAAAAACTGATTCCAAATACGCCTTCAGATCAGAGGTCACAGATCAGCAAACAAGTATTTTTATCTTTGCGCCCAGTCGCAAGGACATTGCGGGAAGATGAGCTGGCAGCTTAAGTCTGAAAAGCCAGAAATCAAAAACCGCACCATATTGCATAAGTTTCTTTACGTAACGCTAATACTACAGAGGCAACAACGAGCGACCGGTGCCAACAAGGTCGTTAGAAAGGGCTGATTTCGGTTTTGCGCGTTCGGATTGGCGTAATAAGCCGATTTATCACACATACGTTACATAACCCACATCTGTCCCCCCCCGCGTCAGTCAAACGTTCCCACGACACTGCAACAACGTAGTCCAAATGAGGAGGAAGGATAGGGTGGCATTAATTTCTAATTCTTACCATTAACAATATGAAATAGGATCTTGTCATTATTGTTGCTATTATTATTATTGCTATTATAAATACAGCACCATTAATTTCCCATTAGGCTTGTTTGCTGGTTGGTGTACTTTGTTCAAGTGTATGATGTGCTGGCCAGGGTTCAAACATTTACATTTACATTTACATTTATTCATTTAGCAGACGCTTTTATCCAAAGCGACTCACATAGGTTACAGTTGTTTTACAGTGTTATCCATTTATACAGTTGGATATTTACTGAGGCAATTGTGGGTTAAGTACCTTGCCCAAGGGTACAGCAGCAGTGTCCCAGCGGGGATCGAACCTGCAACCTTTCGGTTACGAGCCCTGCTCCTTAACCACTATGCTACACTGCCACCCAAACCCCACAGCTGTGGCAGTTTAGCACACAGACTGCTGCTTCACAGTGCTTCTCCATTTCAAACGACCAGAGACGCAACCACACAGCGTACCGGCTGTGCCCATCCATCCGTTATGGGAACCCAGAACAGCCTGTCGTCCCTGTGCAGTCACTGCCATAAATGTGCAGAAACTCGATTGGACCCGTGACCCTCAGCGGAGCATCCGAGAGGCGGCCATCGTTCAAATCCAAATGAGATTCTGCACCAGCGTGTGATTGATTACAGCTATATGCCAGCACCAATGGAGGCTGCAACGCTTCACCAGCAGGTGCTTATTCAATGTGATTGCTGTAACAAGGTGTGCCAGCGGCTGCAGCTGCAGAAGGCAAGCCAAACAGACCTATCTAGGAGCAGACACACTGACCCAAATGTATCCCATACCCCTATAACCCATAATGGCCCCACAAACATTTCTGCAATGCTATGCCAACATCCCCGGGGGGATGGAGGGAGCATTCCTGAGCAGGTATGTCCCGGTGAGGTATGTCTGTGTGTCATATAACGCAGGGGGTATATTTAGGGGTGCTCTGGATGCAAGGTGATCTCTGGTTGCTAACCGAGAGGCAGCCAGATGCTGTCACTTTTAAACGGTCAAATCTGTCCTGGCATGTCTGCACCACCCGGGGGGGGGGCGGCTCAGTCGGGGGGCGGGGGGGTGCAGGCGGGGTTCGGGGGAGTGTGTGTGTGTTGTCAGATCGATGTGGTGCCGCTGGGTGCCGCGCTCTCAGAAATGAAATTCGCAGTGACAGGAAGCTGCAGGTTTACAGCTTCCCGGCTCATTTATGCACTCTGAAATTTGTATGGGTGCGTCCGGTATTAGGTGGAGCTCAGGATGGGCGGAGGCCTGAAAAAGCCTGTTCCTGCAGGCTCCCACAGCTGCATGGCTCTGTCAGAGGTGATCTGAGCTCGCCGTGTGAGAGACGGCACGTGCGAACTCACACCCGCTTCCACCAGGAAGCCCTCACTAAACGTGGGAACCAGGGTGGGGGGCTCTCTCAGGAAGAGTGACACGGCCGGGACAGAGAGGTCAGAGTTCAGGAAGGTCAAACTCAGGAGGCCTGGAACTCTCAATCTGTGGCCAAACCAATCAGCATGCACCTTCACTTGTGACATCACTATGCACAGAAGCCAGAGTCATCCTCACTTCTTGCAGCACTGACCCCTCCCTGACACTCCCAAATGTAGAACAACATGCAAGAACATCACGCAGCTCATCCTGTTTAGCCAGGAGATCTTTGTATTAACGAGAGAACAAGCCATTCATACCTTTTATACCTACGGCTTTCTACCATTTCCACAACGTTGCGTTGAAAATCACGTACGCCATGAGAAAGCTCACGTTTGCTCGATTGCTACCCGGCTTTGCTTTAGAGGGCACTTAAAACGGGCTGAAATATTGAAGCTCTCCACGCTGTGGCTTTCAGTGGAGAGATGTGAGGCAGGAAGAGGAGAGTTACTGCAGAGTTAATGAAGAAGTCGGTGAAGTGTGCTTAAGTCGAACTCGTCCCAGATGTGTCCACGCAGAAACCCTTAGTCACAGAGCACCGCAGAGAAGGAGCTGCTTTCCTTCTCAGCGGTCAACAATTCTTTGGATCTCGCTCTGCACGGTCCTCTTGACCGTAGGTGCACACACAGTGACCGTGGCCAGAGCAGGCTGTACAGCTCAGACCTTCAGTCGTTCAGATGTCTGGCCAGACAAGAACAGGAAATAACTGCAGAGTGGGGCTTCATGAACCCCACAGTGGGCAGGCTGGCTGTTCTCAGGAGGGGCAAAGTCTTTTTAACACTTTTCCGCCTTTCCCTTTTTTCATGCCGTATTTTGTCCTGGCAGGGACATATCTTAAATTGTGCTATACCACTACATATCACATCACGTGCGTAACTGTAACCTGTGCAAGTCACTCTGAATAAGAGCGTCTGTGGAATGGCAGTAATGTAATCTAACACCTACTTTCCGAAGCAGGGCTCATGTAAGCACCTTATACTGGGTTTTGAAGCTTGGGCCACTGCAGTGCTCATTCTTATAGCGGGCTTATTCATGACCCTTGACCCCTGACCTCTGACCCCTCATCCACACCTGACCGTGTTCAGACCGCATGTGAGCCCCACATCAAAGATCCCTCACCAGCCCAGTGACGCACGGTCCACTTTTGTTCAACCTACAGAGTTCTGTGGGGGGACAGCAGGTGCTCATGAATATTCATCAGCCTTGATTATTCATTAATGCATTATTCATGTCTGCAGAATCTTTACAGCGGCCCAGTTACTGAGGATGGGAGCGTGGTCCAAGCCAGCCCCGAGAATCTGCTCAAGCATATTCATGATTACACAGAGGGAAAACGGACTGGTTGTAACACTTCTTTAGCATGAACAGGAAACAACAGGGTGGGTGCCATCTCAACACTCAAACTATCTCTGCTGGGACTTGAGACCTCACCGGGAACACTGGAGCATGTAGATGTAAATACTTTCTGCTTCAGTGTGGGTCAGAGGTCAAGAGGTCAGAGTTCACCAGCTGTAGGTAAATGACTGCCTCACAGGAAGCTGGTGGCAGGACGCCCTGAACCCCACATTTTCAGGCTGGCTTCATTCGCAGGTGTTGATGTCAAACTCTAATTGAATCCTTCAATACGGTAAGCCTCCCTTTCATAGAAAGTGCAGGTGTAAACACAGCCAGGCAGGCAAGTGCAAACACTGCAGGGACGGTGGCCTTGGAGGAGCAAACAGCACCAGTCTTGGCAGAGGAAGCCATTCAGCTCCCGTTCTCGGTCCTCATCACTGTGACAGGCCCTGTTTTCATAACAAACAGCCGCTGCGTCCCCTGTGCCCCCCGTCCTCAGATCAGCTTCCGGCTGATGTCAGATCACACAGGCTGAAGGGTGGCTGATCCTTCTCTAAGTTCATCACCTGACCCCAGAACAGCGGACCGCACTGACCGCACAACATGACCGCAGGGCTGAGAGTGACCACAACAGCATACCTAAGCACAGATGATACAACCGGGACCGCAAACAGTGGCAGACAGAGAGTACAAGCAAAGGGTGGAGATGGAAAAACTACAGACAGGACACAAACACGACCACACAGCTACCACACACAGGACATGAACACGACCACACAGCTAGCACAGACAGGACATGAACACGACCACACAGCTACCACACACAGGACATGAACATGACCACACAGCTAACACAGACAGGACATGAACATGACCACACAGCTAGCACAGACAGGACATGAACACGACCACACAGCTACCACAGACAGGACAGACAGGACATGAACATGACCACAGGACTACTACAGACAGGAGTACCACAATTTATCTGCCACAGAAAAAACTACAATTAAACCCTTCCATGGAGTGTGAGTTTAAATCTGGACACAGTTCTGAGAGTATGGTGTCACAAATATTACCTCAGTACTTTTTAGGAGCCCTGTTGTAGCCCTGGTGTCTGAGTGTAACCCAGTTTCAGAGGTGTGAGGTGCAACATGAAAACACTTCCCCCTAGATGGGCTGTTACCCATAATCCACATCTAACACTGATCGTGAGAGAGGAAACTGTCTCCTTTGGCAGGACCCAGCTGGGAACCGAAACTATGACACTCGAGCACAAGGGATGATTCTCCAACCGCAAGGGCAGCTGAACCTGTTTCCTCACACTCAGTGTTACCGAGGCAGCCAAAAGATGCGTTTGCTTTACTGGCATGAATTTCACAGGCAACATTTAGGCTGAGCAAAGTAAACACGGCCACTGGGCTCTCCTTTGCCATTTTATTTTGTGAAAAAACGACTTGCTGATACTAGCAGCAGTGACCCCGTTATGTACTGGTTCCTCTGAAGGGAGCTCTGTATCGGGTCAGCCTGGTTCTGTATCGGGTCAGCCTGGTTCTGTATCGGGTCAGCACTGGTGGCACTTCTCTGGACCCACAGGGTTGTGTTCTACTCCGTGCAGAACCAGGTCGCTGCCATCGCGATAAATTTTTCACAGGAGCAACTGACCCCTGCTCCACATGCACCGAGCCTGACCCAGCCCCTCAGAGGTACGTGTGGGGGAGGGGTGGGGGTGGGGGGGTGCAGTTGGCTAAGGAGGTCCGAGTCGGTTCCAGAACTCTGTGGCCTATAAAAAGACCCCTCTCCCTCGCAAGCCTGCGTTGTGTGCGTTTTGGAAATGATCTTTCCCAGTAGCAACAGCCTTGAGATTTCATACAGCTGTTGTTTTTGGTAGAAACAACATCTGTATGAAATAATCACAAAAAAGAAAAAAAAAAACCCTCCTCCTGACCCTGCATACCCTCCCCAAAGGGAATCAATGGTCCACCTGAACACCACCTAACCTCAATGCCTCACACAGTCAAACACCTGCGCCCCATAGCTGGTCCCCTCACACTTATGCACACATTTATGTGTTAGATGGTTTTTTAAGGATATACTTAAGTGCCACACTAAAGTGCTTTACTTGGGTATCTCCATCACCCTGAAAGTCACATGAACTTATGTTTTTTCTTGGCATGAGTGGGAACAGTTTCAGCAGTTTTCTAGGTCTACCCAGACTGTGAGGATAAAAGCGAGGTGTGAGAACAGCACTGACAGAACAGCTCTGTGGCCCCACGACATCCGAGAGGTCATCCATAAATTAGCCTGCCTTGTTCAGACAGCCTTACACTCATTCTGGGACAAACTGTGCTCCTAACTGAGATAAGTATGCATGGACCGGCCCCAATCCTGAGGGAGGAGCAATGCTTGGTACCAACATGCAGTCTTACGTAAGAAACACCTACTGTTCTGTGATTGTGCGGGAGATTCGCCAGCTGCTTCTCACTGCCTGATCATTACAGATATATCATCCCTGTTTACAGCACAGCTCTGCTGGCAGGCCTGACGTGTCCAGCAGGCAGGGCCATCCATGTGCAGCCCAGGCCACACCGTCAACGGAAACAGGACTGAAAGCCAGAGCGTGAAATAGTTCCTCACAACAACCTGCCGTCAGATTCGTTTGGATTGGGTCTTTACATGTTGAAAAAAATTGAAATGTTTTATACTAAGGACATCTTGGCCTTCTTATTTGTGTTAATAATATAATTAACAGCTGCATTGCCCACACATCAAACACACAGTTATACATTCACAGGGAGATACTGTAAAGTAACTGTTAATGTTTACCGCTTACATTTTGATAAAAATTCAGGGTTCTATTAATTGCCTCCCTCCCTGTTGGCGGCTAATTGGCTAGACAATCCCCTGCGTCCACCACCCCCTTTATAGTGAACAAGCCATTGCTATTATAGGGATGTGATTTTACTATCCCTTGTTATAAAAAGGGTTAAATACATTTCCTCCTGCTGGTTCAGATCATGCCTTTGAACACCCTTTCTTTCAGCGGTTCCATGTAATGTTCAAAGCAGAAACCGTTAATGTTTGCCACTATGACAGCACAAGCAAACATTTAGCTTCACTGATCTGAGTGAGGAATTTCGAAAGGGCAAGACTCTCTGTGTGGTCTTCTTCCTCTTTTTTTTTTAAATAGACTTTAATAAACTGCAGCAGTCTGTCCTGGTGCCTCCTCTACTGTGCCCTAGCCTTTCTCCTCTGAGACGGTGGAGAGTTCCGTCAGATTAAAATAGCTTCCTGCCAAGACACTCTCCTCGGTCTGTTACTGACTAACCTATAGTAACTTCAGTGCTGGGGAGGTCATTGACCTGGAGTTTCTCCTGGCTGGGAGCAGGAGGGAAGCCAATAAGAACTGCAATGTGTCTGGGGCATGTGACTATACAGCTGATCAGAACAAACACACACACACCCATCCACACATACATACACATTAAGAGTCTCACGCACCCATCCACACACACACGCACACACAAGCAAGCACACACATACACACGCAAATATGCGCACACACACACGCCCATGCACATGCACACGCACATACATTAAGACACTGTCCCACTCACACACACACATAAACATGCTTTTGCCGGGATATCCTTATGTGCTTTCTACAGAGGAGGAAGAGGGAGGGGGACCATTGAGGAAGCATTTGGAATGTGAACCATTGTTGTGCTGCAGGACATCACAGTGAGAAAAGTGCTGGCTCTGTGGACAGCAGGGTTGAGTTTGGGGTTAGGGTGAGGTGAGGATACCTCACAGGGTTGCTGGAATCCATACGGCTCTCATTCACAATTTAAACAAGGCCCCGAGTGCCAGACTTTGCTGTGGTTATGTTCCAGCACCAACAGACTATGCTACGGTTAAATTCTCTACACTGTGTGTTGGTTACGTCTCGACCTCTCAAATATGTTGATTGTATTCTGACTTTGACTGCGTGTGGGTTATACTCCTGACTCCAGCAGAGTAAAGATACAGTCCAGCCCAGTCCAGTCTTCGTGGGTGACTTTTGCGACCTAGTGTGTGCCGGCAGTGCCCTTGAGACGGTGGAAGCGCCGTCGCCCAAAACACTTGAGAATTAAATAAACAAACCCGCCGTGGTGAGAGGCGGCTGCCGCGCTGCGCTGCGCAGGTGCGCCCTGCAGAGCGATCCCAAACTAGCGAAAACAAACGTGTTTAAAGTGCCCTGCTGTCTGACACTTCACCTCGAGCAGCAGACATCCACGGCCCCGCATCAAAGAATAAAGATCTTGGACTGGTCCTGGACGGAAAACTGCACACTGACAGTGTTCTTGTCTCTTGTTCTTGTCTCTCAGTGTCTTCATTGTGTTATGTCGAACTGTTGTATTGTCACCGTGGGCCTGAGAGAAACGCAATTTCAATCCTTTGTATGTCCTGTGCATATTGGAGAATTGACAATAAAGTTGACTTTGACTTTGACTTTGAAAGCCCTGATATCAAAGCTATAAGAGCACTCCACGCGGCAAAGCCGTGCATCATGCTCCAGTACAGCAATAAGCGGATACGGATGTTTGCAAATGATTGTAAATGACATTTACTAGTCCTTTTAATATTAACCAATTACACGTTTCTGAAGGGTTACGCCGGTCGCTTATGATAGTGTTTCGTACGTCACACGCAAGAGCGAAAGTTTATTCGAATGCACGTACCAGTGGGAATCAGCTGTCAACACAGACGGCATGTTTTGCCCGGAGGAGGTTCCCTTACCTACCCGTCCTCTGCACGGAGGCCTCATCTCATAAGAAGGTTGATAACTACTGGGGACAATCTAATCTACAGTTATCTCAGATTGATCAAACATACCCACAGCGCTAAAAAATAGTTCATCTTGCACATCTTGATCTAACTTCTCCGTTTTTTGAAAATATCTGATGTTAACCAGCACAGATGACGCAGATTGTAATTAGTTTCTGTTTTGTCAGTCACGAGACATTTTCTCCTGCTAAAAGCAAAGAAAAAAAACTCCACATCAGCATTATAACTATTAGCACGTTCAGCCCGTGATCTGATGAGTAACTTACTCGTTCTCCAACAGCGTCATGCAAACCACCTCTTTCACACCCGGGTTGTTCGCCTTCTCGCTCGAGCAACATTGCAAGTTCCAGGTTGCCACCCGGACCACCGGTTTGCCGTCGCGCATTCCAGAGAACGGCTCCACGTTGGGCCGGACGGAGATGATCTGCGTCGGTCCACCAGGTGGAAGATCGAGATCTTCACTCTGGAGGCTGAGGGACGTCGGGCTCGGGTGCGACTTGTTCGTGCCCGTCAATCCGCCGTTTGTGTTAGTGGACGGCGTTCTCGACCGCTCCACGAACACCTGAAATCTAATGCGGTCCAGCAGAGAGGAGTTAATGTGGTTGACTTTCACCAGGTCCTCGATGCTCTTGAACGGCCCGTTGGCCGTGCGGTACTCCACGATGTTGTGCGCGATCCTCTCGGTGATGCCGCGGATGCTCATGAGCTGGGCCGGCGTGGCGGTGTTGATGTTCATTCCGGTGCTCGGCAGGTGCTCGTGGTCTTTCCGCAGCGAGGACGGCGAGTGCTGGGACGAGCTGGTCCGGCTACTGACGCATATCTCCAGCTTTATGACCTCCAGCTTGGCTGCGCCCACGCCGCTCACCAGCGCCAGGTCCTCCACTTTCTTGAAGCCCCCTATGCACTCCCGGTACTCCACGATGTTCTGCGACACCGAGCGGTTCACCCCGGGCAGGGTCATCAGCTCCTCCTCCGTGGCGGTGTTGATGTTCAGACGCTCCTGGTTCACCAGGATATGGCTGAAGTTGCACGCCGCGCTGAACTTGCGCTTGCCCTGACAAAAATCCGTCGGATCTTTGGGTATCGACCGGTGACACCCCAAATTACCCCCCATGTCTAATGCTAATCACTGGGGCATGAAACCGTCAAGACCACCGTGAGACAGAGAGACTGCGCGCCCCAAACGTGGAATAGAAGCGAGTGATCTACTGAATGCGGCTGAAGTACATGTCCGGCATGCAAACACACATCTGAACGTGACGGTAATATTAACTAACAAGCGAGTGACTATCCAGCTACATAGTTTTACATTTTCGGCTTAAAACTGCTGCAACACGCTGCCAGGTACCGACGAGCTGCGAGTTGCGCCTGTTTTCTCGTAGGGCCGAGTCCCTGTAATCGGACGGATTCTCGTTTCTGTCCTCCCCGACGAGCCTCCCGGTGTGAGTCCGTGCTCCGGTTCCAGTGGCGTTCACGCTGGTGTGGCGGACACGGTGTTTCCTCGCCACCTTTCTGCGTGCGCTGAACGCAGCTGCACCGTATTCTCATCCCGCGTCAGACTGCGTGGCCAATGGAACAGAGGGCGGGGCTTCACCGCCTCCCAGCCAATCACATCTGTCCGGGAAGAGACGCTGAAGACCGCAGCCTTATTTTTTAATGTGACATGAAACACTATAACTTTTAAAATTGTACATAAAATTCACGGCGCTGTGTTAAAATAAACAGACTTGTGAGGTATACTTTAAATAAATAAATTACCCCAGCTGTCTGAAAAAGGCCTTAGCCTATACCTATTCATCAAGCGATTTTAGGACAATCAACTGTCATCATTTATATTACTTATAAAACTCACCCAATCATAAAAATTCATCAAAATTATGGTCTTTATATGTTTAGACATTTCATAACCAACCATCCAGTGACGTAGTTTTTAGTTAAACGTGCCTGTGAGTCCTGTGTGATGTAAGGGAAAACTGCGGACAATAAAATCCAAAAATTCAAATACTGTAGCTTTGTGACTCAGGCTCCACGGCAAACAAATAAACATAAGCCACGTGAGTCCCTCCTAGCATTTGATGAATCAGCAGATTTTTTTCTGATTTACAAGTCAATGCCCACACCCGGTGTGGTTGAAATTGCACGCCATGTGAAATTAGCGATTTTTACAGCGCCAAGAGGATCAGCGTGTGTATTTTGGAAGGCGAGGACAAAGGAAAACCTTATTATGAGCCGTGAAGAATATTGCTCCATGTGGGGATTAGACTTTATGAACAAAATCAAACCCATGGAATGAGATTTTTCAAAGCTCTTAATCTCTCCGGCTCACTGGAATACAGTTACGCGGGTCCTTATAACCACATAAGCAAAAATCCCACCTGAGTGTAGCTGGCAGGGGAGCCCTTCTATCTTATTTCTGACCTCTTTTTTGTCGTGTCAAGCACTGACCATTGTCACTTGTGAAAAATGCATATTGAAATGTTTATTGAAATAAAACTAATAAAAATCTACATGTCGAGAACCTTCTTTCACGGCACTCGTTTTCATATGAGGAGATGTTATAGCAGTCTTTAATTTGGAACCTTTCCCTCAAGAAATCAGAGACCTCCCGAATTTATTGAAACTGTGAATAACTGTGAATTGAACTGAATTTAACTGTGAAAATTTCTGAATGAAGTAGAGGGGGAATCCCACAACACTCAGTCATTTTACAGCAATGAATTTTCCACGGCCCTTGCGATTAGTTTCTAAATCTGGGTTTGTAAATCTGACTTGAGTTTTTTCTATTCCTTTCGAAATTCGGACAGCGCGGACATTGGGACGTGGTCCAGGGATAGACGTTGGTTTACATAACGTGATTCACTGTGATCGCTTTCAATGGACTCCCTCGTCATTCTGACACCGACCGTTCATTCCGAGATTTGCATCCTATTTAAATTAAGAATGAGCCAGATTGTGTCTCCATGTACTCAGGGCTCGGACACAGTAATGCGCGGTGTGTAATGTCCAGCGACACAAAGCTTTCTTTTTCACTTACAAACGCCGAACCCTATTAGGCTTTCGGCCGTGTGACCCGACGTGTGCGTTTCAGCTCCATAGTGGATTTGCCAAATGTACAGAGGATATTGTTGTAGTAGTCCTTTTAAATCTAGTAATGTGATCTTTGTAATACGAGCCATTCTCCTTTTAGTGGGTCACAAACTTGAACCCGAAAGAACTGCACGCCGCCAGCAATACAAATATGTACAGTAAGCACACCAGCCCGGCACCTGATAGTTAAGAGTTGGACACAACTTCTATACAAAATCCGTCGTGTAGGCTAATAACGCCGCCGTTTCGGCATTTGTGGATGACATTTTGAATACTGACTCACTTGACAAGGGACAATTATTCCTCTTAAATCCGTGTTTTGCGTTTCATTTTAAAAGAAAGTCAGCATAGCGTTACTGCTGACGTGTGTTTTCCCTGGGCAGGCAAGAGGTGACGACAGGACTCCGGCCGTTTCGAGACCCGCGCCAGGACACTGAAGCTAGGATATATGCAACGGCAGCGGTCTGATTATAATTTAGGATTTAGAAATGGGGATGACCCCACCCCAACCCCAACAACAGAACATTGTAAGTGAATCATTCAATTACATTTCCGAGATCAAATGAGGACAGCCTGTATTCATAACAGAAGTTAATCAAACAAATTGGATTCGGATCAGCTCCACACTGGACTTCGTCCAGCCTCTTTATCGGCTGCATCGGAAATCCCTGCAGATTTCGCCGTTCGCGTGTCCTTTATGATGGCGATATTCCACCTGCTAATAGGAAGACATTATTATTATTATTATTATTATTATTATTATTATTACGTATAAGCCTCAAGTACAAACAACATAACACAATGTTAAATATAGGGGAAAATAAATGTTCAGACCAAAGGTAACGTGTACACCCGTGTGCTCAACCTTCTCCTGCATTTGGACCGCTACCAGAATCACCAGATCAAAAAAAAGCCATCTCGAAAAGCAGCTCTTTTCGCTTCCTGCCAAAATTTGGCAGGATGTAGACTCAAGATACACCAGATATGGGAGGAGTAGACAAAGATAGCCTCTGCTACTGATACTGGATCATTTTCAGCTTCTTTCCAGAAGGTTTGGGGTTAGAATTTGGGCAGGGAAAACTGATCCGGGATTAGCTGTCAGGGATAGAAAGCACCTGCAAATGCTATCAGACAGGATCTGGCAGGGTGTTACCCTGGCACCACCTGCTATGGAGTAGGATTTGGCAGGAAGTGTAAGGGAGTTCAGGTGAGCCCCAGCAGTGAAGGCAGAAGAAATTGGCACATTGGCACATGTTCGTATGACTCGCCCCCCTTTTCCAATGAACAACCCAACAGTTTCAGCTCTTCTTGTGCATAATTCTCTACAAAATATTCACATACTTCCACTTCCAGGTGACACTTCTGGCAGGCTGAGGGGTGTGTGTTGGGGGAGGGGGGGGGCACATTCTGTATTGTTGTGCTGGAGAGAGGATTTCACTGAGCCTCAGTCAGCCCAGCACAGCCAGAAGAGGACCACATGCTGACACACATCAATGCAAACATGCAGGTAAAGGATTTAATGCACGAATAAACTCGACCGCATGCTGGATATGCATCGCATAGGCATGCAGATTAAAACAGACGCTCTGCAAATCGCATGGGCTCTGGAACATAGCTCACCTTAACAAGGGCTCTCTGTCTGCTGTGGAACATGTCTGCGTGGTTTGGGCACTCACTATCTACAGGAGGAGTGCTCACTCTGCACACACCTCTATGGATGAGAGCAAGGCTTCAGCACAAATACAGTGTCTCACTGCGTCAGAATTCATAGCAGATACAGGCTGGATTCTGTTTTACACTTGTTGTCCATTTGCATGGCCAGTTTCACACGGAGCATTTCGGGTCACACAATGTGGGGTGAAACAGTACTTTATCAGAGTCCCAGTTCAACACACTCATATACTAATGGCCAAAAACCTAAAAACCCTGCAGTCTGTGGGAGGAGAGTGTAACACTTGCTCTTTGTTGGAACGCTCCCCAATGTGCTGTTTAACTAAGGCTCAGCACATCAGAAAATCTCCACGATGTCGGTCTTTGCCCCGTGACACTGCAAACTGGTCCGTCCTGTTCAGGATTTAAACCCACAACCTCCTGCAGCCACGTGACCCAGTGGTGTGGTCACAGTGGCGTAGCCATGGTGATACTGGTCACATGACCTTGACAGAGGGTTTGACCCTTGACCCCTGATGTTTGCTGGTTTGACTTGGCAGTACTGACGTGGATGTGGGGGGTGAGGACTGGCCATCGAGGTCATCGTGTCTGAGTGGAATTCAGAATCTTTAGAAACTTGAAAATCATTAACCTGCCTTCAGTGCTCTTTCTGTTTCAAAAGTAAACCTGCAGGTTCATGACTCGGCCTATAAATTATAACACAAAATTATAACACTGCTTTACATCTCCAAATATTTCAGAGGAACATAACTGGCACTAAATAGCAACCAGGCAAAAAGAAATTACATGCAACATCAGAAAGGGTAAAGTATTGACTTTGAGTTCTAGTTACAATCAGGAGAGCAAACTGATTTTATAATAGTGTCAGGTTTATCTAAATGATTGATCTGATTAGCAGATAAAGTTTAACAGTATAGCATTGTGGTGTTAGCCTGACAGCACAAGGGAGTGAACATCATTGTATTATAGTCTCACATGAGCATTAATCTTGCAAACTCTCAAGGACATGAGAAGTGAGATTATTTCCTTAAGGGTTGGGTGCTGGTGACTTGTTCGGAGCTCATTTTGGATGACATCACAATTACCCAACATTCCTGGCAACACAACAGAACAAAAGACATTCTATTCATTGTGATGCGGTATCTTAAGCAGAATGTCCTTGGACAGAACCCAGGAGCTCTAATCAACTGTGACTTTGTTCACATTTGATTCAATCTGCAGTGTAGCATTTAGCCCCACCTGCATTCCTAACACTCATCAATACTGGCACGTATTCAGCCCCAGGCTACTTAGTACCATACTCCACCTCCACCATTTTAATGTTGGTTAGTGTTCAAAAACTACATTTTGCCTCAACTGCATCAGGATCATAAATAATTTGAAATTTACGGTTTCATGATGATACACACTGCCATCCTTTACACCACATCTTTTCTACATTCAACTGTCTCAAAGTTTATAAACTGTATCACTTACAATCACAGTCTAGATTTCCTAGTTTAATATGTCACAGGTGTAGTGCTACACTGACGCAAAGTTCAGCCTCCGTACGAGGTCAGCTCACTCCCCAAACCTGGGGCTGGAACAGCGATGGACCTGATCTGATGATCTCTGATTGGACAGGAGACCACCAGTACGATGACCAGCTGTGGGTGCGGCCAATCGGCAGACAGAGCAGAAAAACGACATCACTGTTAGGACAGAGGAGCAGTGGTGTGATACAGCAGCCAATGAGCCGTGTGTGTGTGTGTGTGCGGCTCCTCCAGACAGCAGTAAGCACCCCTGTGGAACAAAAAGATGCCCCTTGGAACAAATTTGTTGGGCAGATGAGAGAGGTGAAGGAACAGGAGCCACATGTGAATGTCAGGCAGGGATCACTCTGATCTCTCGCCACATAAACGACTCCGGCTGGCCCCTGCACTCTGCTCACCATTAGGAACCATGGAAACAAGGAGAGGCAGCGTGAGAAAGCAGAGCGGCGTTAACATGGGGCTTTCAGGCAGCGGTGTGCCTGAGCAGTAAGGTTGCTGGTTCATCTCCTCACTGAGGGACTGCTATTGTACCCTTATGCAGGGTACTTAAACCAGAATTGCCTCCTTAAATATCCAGCTGTATAACCTTGTTAAGTGTAAGTTATGCAAGTCGCTCTGGATAAGAGTGTCTGCTAAATGGCAATAAAGTTATAATGTAATGTTACTGCAGAGGGGTCTTGGCCACACGGATAGAGTTGCTGTTTTACACAAACCATTTAACCTGAACACATTATTCCAGAACAAGGACAAAGAATCAAACCATGCACTGATACAGCTGAAGAGGGTACAATACAGCATACACTGCACAAACTCTTCCCGCATCTGTATTCACCTTTAGCACATAAGGTCCGGGGCTGGATGAGAGATCCAGTGAGCTGATCCTGGATCAGCTGGTGTCGGCACAAATGACCTCAGGAGACTCCAGAAGATCCTCAAGTTGTAGCCACCTTCCTCATTTATCACGAGACTCTTTGTACTCTACTGCCACCTGCTGACCAAAAACAGCACTACATCTTCAAAGAGTTCAGAATCCAGAGGATGCTGCTACAGCTTTTTTCAGATTTTCAAATCGTGCATGTTGGATAACAGCCAAGAAAAGCAATCTTTATACACCTCCTGAATACCTGCAGAACGCAGAAATACTTCCCCCTACCTCCAACTCCTCTGCATGTTTCTCATCTGAATAAATCTCCCCTGAGCCATTTCATCACAAGTTTATTATGTGACTTTGTACAAACAAAAAAATGCAAATAAAAAAAAGAGAGCTGCAGTACATGAATGAAGCTAGATGTGGTGGGGGGGGGCGGCCGGCTGGAGCTCCTTCCCCCGAGCCGCAGCAGAGCGGCGGAGAAACAGCTGCTGGCTGCCGACTCGCTGCGAGGGACAGAGCACCAGGACCTGCCCCGGCCAGCAAACACATTCCTCTGCACAGCTACCTAACATACAAAAGATTAGCATGGCCAATATATGAAAAACAAAAACAAAACAAAAATAATAATAATTATAACCTAAACAAAATGTTACATGGAGAAAAGTTATACATGCCAGTCCATGGCTAGATAATTTAAATTACAAGAAATGGAAGAAGGGGAAATTAAGCGATAAACAAATATTACTTTTTTAAAAAAAAAAAAACCTGTCTGAGGTGCATCTGAATCAGTAAGTTTTGACTGGCGAAATCTCTGCCCTGGAGCTTTCTGAGCCCGAGCCTCTCAGAATCCTGCTCAGCGAGACGTCTCACTTCGATCTCACGTCTGTCTCATGTTGGTCTCATGCGATATCTGACAGCACCCAGCATAGGATGGGCACACATGATGGCTTATTGTTACGGAGAAACCTTTTTTGACCTGATGGAAGAGCAGGTTGTATGTTTGCTTTTGTATGTGTGTGTGCGTGTGTGTGTGTGTGTGTGTGTGTGTGTGCGTGCGTGTGTCTGCGTGTGTGTGCGTGCGTGTGCATGTTTATGTGTGTGAGAATGAACTGACCACCAAAATGTGATTGTACAAGAGGGAGACCTTTTTTCTGCATAATCAGTGGATCTCAGTCCTTGAGAGGAGACACAGGGCTAAAGAAGAAGAAGAGAGAGAGAGGACAGAGTGCAGCGCTTCTGGGTACAGACCGTCTGTGACGGACATTTTCCTGAGGATAAACCCCACCCACTCCTCCCCACCAATCACATCCTCAGGCCATCGACTGCGCTGCTCAAGGTCCTCCCACATGCAGGCGGTACTGAGGCAAACAGGGTATTCTATTGGTCGAAAGACAGACTGACATCCAGGCTTGCAAATTGGCAACTAGTACATCATAATATGGTGGTCCTCTTGTAATTTATGAAAAGATCTTCTTTTTCTTGTTCTTTTCCAAGGTCCTGAGAAAGAGAATGAGAAACAGAGAGTGTTTAGTGTTTCAGAAGTTAGCGTGACGTTTAGCCTTTGAGAAGGTAAGTGATTGGTATTTAGTGTTTGACAGGGTAAGTACTTGTATACAGGATTTGAGAGGGTGAGTGTTTGGTATTTAGTGTTTGAAAGGGTAAGTATTTGTATACAGGATTTGAGAGGGTGAGTGTTTGGCGTTTAGTGATAGCAGAGGTGATCGTACCTGGAGGCATCGAGTTTCTGCTGCTCCAGCACCCGCTGCTGTGCCTCCCAGTTGCCCCTCTCCTCCTCAAACTGTCTCCGCTTCTCCTCCACCTCCTTGTGCTGCGCCTCCAGGTTCTTCTTCATCTGCTCATGACGCCGCTGCAGCTGCAGTACCCCAAGCCACAGACAGGAGACACTGCCATTCAGCGCACACGGCTCAGCACTGCCACAGTACCACAGCCTACAGACAGGGGCCGCCAACACTCAAAATACACGGCTCAGCACCACAGAGAGAATCAGAGTAGCCCTGGGAGCCGGGACGGACTCATCCATTCTGTGGGCCGAGGCGGGGATCTCGTGAGAGGTCAGATGATATTTCACTGTTTTTAACGAGCCCAGCCTGAAATCATAGGATCTTTCAGCTGCAGGGAGCCAATTAGGGCTGTCTGCAGACGGCTCCAGCAGGACTGCCAGGGAGATTTCACTGCACAAGCACCCCTCTGACATGCAGTTTCAGCACCCGTCACATGACATCGGTATAACCACACACACCTCGCATTCAGTCTCCCGTACAGTACACACTGAACAGCAACAATATGTCTGACTGAGTTACAGTAACTTGGCCTCTCAGATTATGGTCAGAGGAGGCACTGTAAAGTAGCAATGTATTTGAGGGAGTTACAGTAACTTGCCCTCAGAGGTTATGGTCAGCATAAGCAGTGCTGCTCACCTCGGCCTCAGAGTCTTTCAGCTTCTGGATTTTCTCTTTGACCTTCATCTCAAACACCTGCTCCATCTCCGCCTCCATCTTCTTCATCTTAGCAACATGCTCCCTCCTCTCCTCCTCCATCTGTGCCAGCGGACTCCTGCGGGGTACACGTACGCACACGCACGCACACACACACACACACACGCACGCACACACACACACACACACACGCGCACGCACGCACGCACGCACGCACGCACGCGCAAACACAAAAGAAACACACATACAAGTACACACGCAGAGGTCAGATTCATGTCTGTGCCCCGCCCACCCTCCTCCCATGAGGACCCCCTGTGTAGAAGACTCTGCCACCCCCCCCCGCAGAGCTGGAATGGCTCACAGGACAGCACAGTGCAGCAGTCTGCTTTTCCACTGCGTGAAGTCATGTCCTGCAGCCCTACAGTGGGAAAGGGGTGTAATGAGCCAGCCTGGTTCCAGTTCTACAGTGGGAAAGGGGTATAATGAGCCAGCCTGGTTCCAGCTCTGCAGTGGGAAAGGGGTATAATGAGCTGGCCTGGTTCCAGCTCTACAGTGGGAAAGGGGTATAATGAGCCAGCCTGGTTCCAGCTCTGCAGTGGGAAAGGGGTGTAATGAGCCAGCCTGGTTCCAGTTCTACAGTGGGAAAGGGGTATAATGAGCCAGCCTGGTTCCAGCTCTACAGTGGGAAAGGGGTATAATGAGCCAGCCTGGTTCCAGCTCTGCAGTGGGAAAGGGGTATAATGAGCCAGCCTGGTTCCAGCTCTACAGTGGGAAAGGGGTATAATGAGCCAGCCTGGTTCCAGCTCTGCAGTGGGAAAGGGGTATAATGAGCTGGCCTGGTTCCAGCTCTACAATAGGAAAGGGGTATAATGAGCCAGCCTGGTTCCAGCTCTACAGTGGGAAAGGAGTAAGATTGACAACAGCATTCGCACAACATGAGTAGGCTATAGCGGACCAAGAGACTGGTAGCAAACTCTGAGCATGGCAGTCAACAAGAATCATTTACTGTAAAGATTACCACAAAGTGTGGAGAACAACCAGAGAGCAGTTTGTGCAGTTCACTGAGGACTACAGTGCGTGGAGGTTCTGCAGTCTAAGCGCCCTGTGACGTAACCTCTAATTATGCTGCAACTTCTCTACAGTACAGGGTGAAATCAGAGAACGAATGAATTAACAAACAAACAAACACACACAGATGCGCAGCTGTCCTGGAAGCTCGATTCACACAGGCAGAGAGAGAGAGAGAGAGAGAGAGAGAGAGAGAGAGAGAGAGAGAGAGAGAGGGGAGAGAGAGAGAGAGAGAGAGAGAGAGAGAGAGAGAGAGAGAGAGAGAGAGAGAGAGAGAGAGAGAGAGAGAGAGAGAGAGAGAGAGAGAGAGAGCGAGACAGAGAGAGAGAGAGAGAGAGAGAGAGCGAGAGAGAGAGAGAGCGAGAGAGAGAGAGAGAGGGAGGGGAGAGAGAGAGAGAGAGAGAGAGAGAGGGAGGAGAGAGAGAGAGAGAGAGACAGAGAGATGGGGGTCACAGAAACTCTGAGATGTTAAAGCTGGGGTTCGGGAAGAAATTAAATGACACTTACATGCCTTCAACTGTGTCAAATCTAAAAAAACAGAAATACACACAGACTTAGCATGCTGAAATGAAATGAAACTGTTACAAAAAGAACACGTTCACAAAACAATGGGTGAGGTTATTACAGGTGGCTTCACTCCAAAGCGAATGAGCAAACACACAGAATGCCTGGGAGTGCTGGCAGTTTGCGGCGGCCGGTTAGGAGTGTGGGGTTATCACGGTGTCTCTGGGCCATAGGGCCGCGGTTAGCATTAGCTTCTGCTGGCTGTTTAGTGGGGGGTTAGCTGCGTGGACTCTGCCTCTGACTGGATTTAGTGTTAAGAAGCTTGGCTGCCGTTCAGAGACTCTGCAGCGGTGGGCCATAAGCTGCACCACCAGCAGGGGGCGAGATTACAGGACTGGGCTTGTGGGCACAAGGCTGCAGGTCTGATTCCCAGATACACCTGCTGTGCCCTTAAGCAAATTACTTCACCTGAACTGCGGCATGAAATATCCAGCTGCATAAATGGTTTAACGAGTAGAAATGTAAGCGTAAGTCAACAGTTTAATGTCCTGTCCAACAACTGGCATTCAACCGATGGCGTCTGACTTCTGCCTTAATCCAAAATAAAGCCTCTGAGCACCAACGCTTCGAATGTCAGGCTAACAATGGACTTCCTCCCTGCCAGACGACGCAAACACTGTTTGTTAGCTTCAGAGAATTAGCGACTCCAGACTGGCCTGATCAAACATGAGAGGTCCCAGTGTGCTAATGTGTAGCCCCTGTCCCCCTTCATCACCCCCGCACTCACCCCCCCCCCCGAACTCACCCCCCCCCCGCACTCATCCCCCCCCCCCCGCAGGATCAGTGTGACCCGGTGCTCAGGTTTGCTGGTGTCGGCTATAACGGCGCGGGACTCACTTGGTCAGCTGACCCTTGCTCTTGTTGTTGTCCACGCCGTTGTAGGTGACGGCCGCCAGCTTCCTGCTGCGGTAGTTCTCGTAGTGGACGTTGTTGGTCACGTCCTTCAGGTCCTGCATGTGGGTCCTGGTTGTGGACACAGAGAGGTTCACACACAGCCCCGCAGCGCTGGGAAAACTGCAGCTCTTCCGCGTTTCAGCGCCGTTTCAGCGTAACAGTGCATGCGTAATGCGTACCTGATCAGCATGTCACGCAGGATGGTGAAGTCGCAGTGCTCTGCATTCTCCACTGCAGGGGAGAGAGGAGGAGGGAGTCAGACCGACTGCAACGACCTGGACCACCACAGGGGGGCTGGCGGCCAACCTGACAGACTCAGAGAAACCACACACCTGTACCAGTGCTCTACGGAGAGACCACACAGCTACACCACAGCTTTACTGAGAAACCACAGAGCTGTATCAGAGTGATTCCTAAAAATAGAACTTAGCTGTGCAGAAAGCTTCTTTCAATTCCCACGCAGCATTTTCAGAGATACAACACATCTGTATCCCAGATTTTCAGAGACACTACGCAGCTGTACCATTCTCAAAAGGCACCACAGAGCTGTATCAAAATTTTACTGAGAAACCACACAGATGTACCGCAGCTTGTCTTCCGCAGTCACTACCAGCCTGTCTGTGGGAGGCAGGCCGGACTCCACACCAAAGGGCTGCTAAAGTTATCCTGTCATAGCCTGCACTGCCAGAAATGGCCAGCAGGGGGCAACACATACCCACACATGCCAGTGCTTCCTCCTCCGCGTCTTCTCCATTTTCAATGATTACATACCACTAGAAAGATATGAAGGAACGCCAACCCTATAAACAACAAATATGACCTTCCACTGATGTAGTGCTGCATTTCATCCACTAGGGGGCTCAGTTCAGCACTCAGACCGCTCAGTCTTTCCAGCTGTTGCATATTTGGAACAGCAGTTTTGAGTGGGTGTTTTTGAGAGTGGTGTAGTTTGACAGCAGTCTGAATTCTGGAGCAGCGAGCGCTGAGGTGAACAGTTTGAAGGCTACAGTCCAGAGGTCAGATTTTTAAAAACTTCCTGAGCGTTCAAGTGCTAACAGTTAAACTCCCCGATCAACTGAAGTGGAGGGCAGGGAGTAGGGGTGTGGGCAGATGAGTGGGTTCCGCAGTGGAACAAAGGTCAGAGGTCAGAGGTCAGGCAAGAAGGCGAGTGAGTCTGAATTCCAGCTGGGGGAAATCTCTCTGACAGGACTGGTAATTTAATCTGCGTACATCCATAACTGACAAGTGCACTGGAATCAAATAACCGAGATCCTAATTTAAATGCAACGTTTCTCCCGCTTAACGGTTTTCTTATTGCCGTGTAATGTGTGCCTCTAAAGCAAATAAACTCCACCGTTAGCACTGATAAAAGCTTTCAGAGGGAACAGAGCCAAGAGGTGCCTCAGACAAGGAGATTAAATTAGCCTCTGGAGCTTCTCTCCCAGGCCTGCCGGGCCTCTCAGTCCCCGGGCCTGCCGGGCCTCTCAGTCCCCGGGCCTGCCGGGCCTCTCAGTCCCCGGGCCTACCGGCTCTTCGTGGCTGCCTGCAGGCCCGTGATTCATTTGCTGGGTTAATCAGCGCCTCGGCCAGCGGGCACTTTATGACGCTCCACGCGACAGGGCAGTGGGGCAGCTTCCTGTCTCTCACATCCTGTGAGGTGTAAGACATGTGGTTCTCTCGCTCCCTCGGGCTCTTAGCTGGAAAGGGAGGCCATTAGTCTACAGTGAAAAACGCCTGTGGTTGTAGTTTCCTGTTGGCATTTAAAAGAAAAAAAAAAAAAACACAGAATATAAAGTAGCTGTCTGATGTCATAAAAGGACAACAAAACTGACCTTTACTTTCCTGTTAAAAATCAGAGCTCGCTGCTATCAGTGTCAGAGTTTTTAATGAGTGAGACTTATCTGTCACCCATTCTGATCGGGGACAGGATGTCGTGTGACATGGGCACTTCCTGGAGCGTAACCACGGCGCAGGTCCCAGTCACAGAGACAGAGCATCTCTCGCTGACAGAGACGAGCAGCTGACCTGGCTCCTAAACCCATTAAATTCAGCCTAACCCAGATAACGGCAGAGGCATTAGCTAACTGATGCAGCGTGTGGCAGAGAGCTTGACTGATTACTGAAATGCTTCTGGCGTGAATGAGGCCCTGCCACTGGAGCCTTCAGCAAGGTAATTACACCAGAGCTGCTTCAGTAAACACCGAGCGCTGTGAATGAATGACGCATTAAAGAATGTCAGCTATGCAGGTGGCTGAGCAAAGCACCGCGTTTCAGGTGTTGATATGAGCGAGCAGGACGGATTTCTGATGTCTGAGCCCCCCGCCCCCCCTCGTGCCCCCTCAGCAGGGCTCTGGAATGTTCTCTGGCTCGGCAGGCGCGTTCCCGCTGTAACGCACTCCAGAGGCTGGACGCAGCGGGAGGCTGGACGCAGCGCTGGTGCGTTAAACCTGAAGCACATGGCCCCGCTTCTCGCGCACTGGCACCCGGGGTCACGCACTGCGATGCCCGGCTGGTTTCCACGGAAACAACCCTCCTCCCTCCCCCTTACCTTCCGCCACGCCCCAGGGGTACTGCCTTCCTCGAACCCGTTTCCCGTTGACCTCGATGATGGTGTTGCTACCGACAACAGCCAGGGGTAAGCGGTCCTGCAGAGAGACGATAAAGGAATTTACACCAAACTCAATGTCTGGAACAGTCACACACACACACACACACACACACACACACACACACACACAGACACACACACACACACACACACATACACACACACATACACACACACTGACACACTCACACACTCACCCTCACATACACACACACTCACACACATACACACACACACACACACACACACACACAGGGATGAGTGTTGTGTGGGACGCTGCTGGTGATAATGGACTCAGCTCAGAGGGCTGGAATCCTGTGCTGCTCTTTCCTGTCATCAGCTCCTTAATCTGCGGATCCCACAGCCATATAAACAGCCTGAGAGCGTGTGCAGGATGACCACAACTCAACAGGGCCTGCTCAGCTGCTACACAGCAGGCCCGACACCGCGTCTGGTGACGGCCCAGCTCCAAACTGAGATAACGTATTCACAACAGCCAGGTCTGCCCAATCAGAGTGCAGCAGGCCTTTCTCAGGACAGGCGTTACAGACTCGGTTTCCTCTCTGACAGCACTTACACGCTGCCTCACAGTTCGCTCACAGGATCGTTAAGCGGAAAAGGATAATGGGCTAAGTAGAGCGGGGCCTTTGATTGGGGGCCCTGTGGCTCAGGGTGACAGGGGCAGGGTCAGTGACAGAAACCAGCCCCCGGTCATTACACCCCTGACCGTCTCCAGCACTCCCAAGGACAATGACCGTCAGGCTGTGCGTATCGACACCCTGTGTGTGTGTGTGTGTGTCTGTGTGTGTGTGTGTGTGTGTGTGTGTGTGTGTGTGTGTGTGTGTGACGAAACAGGACAAGCAGTGGACCTGATTCTGCATCCTCTTCTGGGGTAACCATGGAAACCCCTGTTTGCACAGCAGGAGATAGATCTGTCCCTTTTGCACCCGCCTCGAGCAATAACCCTGGATCAATCTGAGCTTTTCACCACAAAATGGATGGGGCCTGGTTTCATGGATGCGTTAGCTGATTCTGGGTCAGAACTTAAGAGTGCTCTGGGTGTGAGGTTGGTTAGCTAACCTGGGTCAGTACTTGGGATGCTCTGTGTGTGTTTGTACAGTGGATCCTGGATCAGTTTCTGCTCTCTTTGTTTCTGTGTGTGTGTGTGTGTGTGTGTGTGTGTGTGTGTGTATGCAGCTGATCTCAGGTCAGTTTCTGGGCATGCCTGTACCTTGATCTTCTTGACCAGCTTGTTCTCCTCCTCATCGTCCGTCTGTGGGAACTCGTAGATTTTAATCTTGTGCTCCTGGATTTCTCTCATGATCTGCAGAGAGAGAGAGAAGGAAGGCCAGAGAGAAGGGGAGGAAGAGGGAGGAGGGACGGAGATGAGGAAGGTTACTGTAACAGTGTAAATGCATGGGGTGTGTTTGGATTGGCCGCTTTAAATTCCCAGCTCTGACACAGTCCCTCAGAACCACTAAGTTCACGTTTTAATTCGGAACACTGACACAGTTCTTCAGAGTCACAGTTCTTTAGACGGGTTTTACGCCCTTATTTTCGCAGCGT
>NC_050603.1:1990000-2020000 GCF_013368585.1 Megalops cyprinoides
GTGGGCTCTCCTGAGAGTGTCCAGGCTGAGACGGGGAGAGGGGAGAGGGCCGAGGGGAGAGGACTGCAGCCCTCACAGCTCTCCCTCTCCACAGAGAGGCACGGCTGAAATGCAATTTTCTGGCAGTAAATCAGCGCAGGCACGGAGGGGGCGTGTGGCAGGGGGCTGGGGGAGCGGAGGGGGCGTGTGGCAGGGGGCTGGGGGAGTGGGGTCATCAGTCAGTCTCCAGCACTGGAATGCAAACAGCGGCGTTACAGGAGAGCGTGACGCCACACGCCACCCCCCACCCCCCCCCCCGGGCCCGTCCCCCCCGCTACCCCAAGCAGCCTGCCTGACCCGTCCGCTGGCGTGCCTCAGGGACAGCTCCTCGCCCCACCTCAGTGCTGCAGGTTCGATTCCTGCTGCCGCCCCCCTGGGCCAAGCGCCTAACTCGACACGCTCGAGTGTATCTCCACCTGCAGAAATATATTAACCACAAGACATAAATTCTGCGAGTCCCTGGACAGGGCGATCTGCTGGCCAAAGCGAAGGCTGGAGGGACGGACAGTCAGGGAACTCTCCGCTGCAAAGCGTGGGCCCTCGACGCTAACGCTAACCACAGCAATGTTCCTGGCTCAGCGAGGCGCTGACGTCCAAGCCGCACATCTCGTGGGAAGAGACAGGAAGTCGCCAGCCGTAAACAGACGTAAACCGTAAACAGCGAGAGCGTGGCTCTGAATAGGACTGCCTGTGCGCACATAACAGAGCAAGGCAGAGCTGGACACAGACGGAAAAACCTCATCCATTCCATGAAAAGCCGTGTGTGAGTAACGCTCTTCCCCGCACGGGCCACAGCCTGGCAGGGGCGATGATGTCACGCTGAGGTCACAATACGGGCCTGGAGAGCCAGAGCGGGGCGCAGCCCGTGCAGCATGTGAGGAATCTGCGGGATGGCAGCAGCTGCGTCCTGCCCTGTGTGTGAAGCTCTTTCACAGGACTGAGCCCCACGGGAGAAACATGATCGCTCAGCGTTGACCAATCAGCAGTGAAACCACACTTGGTTCTGCTCCGACAACAAGACAAGCGCAATCCAAACCACACCTTGCCTGAGCCATTTCACAACAATGAGCTCAGTGACTGGCAAACAATGCGTTTACTACAGATTGGTCCAAATGGGTAATGGAACAAGCCTCAGCCAATCACAGACTGAAGGACTGAGTCCTGTTTAAGCGATTCCTCCGGCCCAAACTTTCCTTAATCCCCACACTCCTCCCTTCCCTCCTTCCCCCTCCATCCTTTTGCATCCTTTCAGACCCGCGTGCTCCAGTCTCATTACCCACGGCCGCTTCACGCCCTCTGGTCTGACTGTGAAAGCAGAGGAACTGTAACCCAGGCAAGTGTCACTGTGTTTTGAGGAAGGCAGTCTCCCTTCCCCCACACACGGGCACGCACGCACACACACGGGCACACACGGGCACACACACACACACACACACAATCACACATGGGCTCACACACACACACACACACGGGCACACACACACACACACACACGGGCACACACACACACGGGCACACACACACACAATCACACACGGGCACACACGGGCACACACATGGGCTCACAGGCACACACACACACACAGGCACACACACACACACACGGGCACACACACACACACACACACAATCACACATGGGCTCACACACACACACACACGGGCACACACACACACAGGCACACACACACACACACGGGCACACACACACACAGGCACACACACACACACACGGGCACACACACACACGGGCACACACACACACACAGGCACACACACACACACACGGGCACACACACACACGGGCACACACACACACGGGCACACACACACACAGGCACACACACACACACAGGCACACACACACACACACAGGCACACACACACACACACAGGCACACACACACACACAGGCACACACACACACACATTCTCTGACACCTTTCAGCAGCCGTGTCTGGGAACAGGCACACCACACCTGCAGGCCCCTCACAGCGTCTGCTGAGAGCTCAAACGCACGCAGGTGAGCGCGGAAGCCCTTTAAAAACCCCACCAACGCAATCAGCCTGGAATCAAAACAAGCCCCCGCTGCACACTTAAAGGATCGAGGGGATTTTTTCCCAGGATGCTCTGGGTGACGTGGCAAGTGGAGGCAGAGGGGTGTGGTGCTGGCTGTGGGTGTGGCCGCGGAGACAGGGGCGTGTTTATTGATGGGGCTGTCTGCATTGCAGTAGTATTTACCGAAAAGCCTTCAGTCTAACAGCGGCCATCCTGCGGGCTGTCGTTAAGGCAGCCGAGGAATCCGAGGGCTGAGGATGATGTACATGTGCCTCGGCCAATCGCAGCTCAGAGAGAAAACACAGCAAACCAATCAAAAAATTTCAGAGAGAAAAAGAACCTCCTGACACCTCTGATCCAGTGGGGTTGACGAACCTGAATTCTGTGCCACAGACACCAGGGAATGTTACCCAGAATGCACATGGTGACGCGCGAGACACAATGTACCATCTGCCAACACACGGAACCAATGACTCTGAAATAGATGCTCTAAAGCTGGCTGGTAGCATTGGAGCCTGGCAGCAAGAACTGCAGCCAGCTTCTCACTGATCCAGCAAGCGGCTTCACGCTAAGCCTCCCCCCAAGTAACAGAATAATTTGTACCTTTATTGCACTGTGTCACAACAGAGAGTACTAAAAGCAACAAAGCAATCCAATAGCACAGAGCGCTACACCCACAGCTGGAAATGCGATACTCTCACACACTAATGCGACGGGCTGGGAAGCTCAGGATGTTGGTTAACTTTGGGTCCGTTTGCCAAAGTTCTGGTTCTGCTGGCCCAGTGTCCCACAGCACAGCACCTGATAGGCTTTAGCAGCGCACAAGGACATCTGCTGAACAAACAAGTACAGGACAGGAAAGTGCTGGAGAGAAGCCAAAACTGGCTTTCCCAGCCTGGGCAGAAACCCTTTCCAAACACACACACACACACACACACACACGCACGCACGCACGCACGCACGCACACGCACACACACGCACACACACACAGTCACGCTCTCACACACTCTCTCTCACACACACACACACACACACAGTCACGCTCTCACACACTCTCTCTCACACACACGCACACACAGAGTCACGCTCTCACACACTCTCTCTCTCACACACACACACACACACACACACACACGCACGCACACACACACGCACACACACACGCACACACACACGCACACACACACGCACACACACACGCACACACACACACACACACACGCACACGCACACACACGCGCACACACACACAGTCACTCTCTCTCACACGCACACACACGCACGCACACGCACACGCACGCACACGCACGCACACACAATCACGCTCACACACTCTCTCTCACACACACACACACACACACACACACACACACACACACACACACACACACACACACACACAGTCACGCTCTCACACACTCTCTCTCACACACACACACACACGCACACACACACAGTCACGCTCTCACACACACACACACGCACGCACATACGCACACACACACACTCTCTCTCTCTCTCTCTCTCTCTCACACACACACACACACACACACACAGTGAGATGACTCATTCTATAACAGAGAGTGCTGATGGTGAGGAAGTGTGTGTTCCGTCAGTGTCCCAGCGGCCCGCAGGAAGCCGCCCGTTTGGATCACAGCACACAGCTATCCCATAATCCCCAGCGCAGGCTGTTTACGCCTGTCAGCGCCAGGAACGGCTTCTGCCTTCGGAACGGGTTTGCCGAGACCAGCTGTCATCAAGATCCGAGCAGATCAAAGACAGAGCCCCTCACATCTGGCCTGCTGTGGCAGGAGATCACCTGAGCCGCCCCCACCTGAGCACAGCGGCAGGGGGCGGGGCTTCAGCCCGGAGAGCGGGCGCGGAGCTGTCTGACAGGGCGTGCACCCGGGTGAGGGGCCGCGGCGGCTGCAGCACTGCCAGGCGATCCGAGGGCCTCGCTGACCCCCACCCCCGGCCCGGTCACACACGCATGACACACACGCACGGCACACAGGCCTGTGAGGTAACAGTGCTGTGCTTGTCAGTGAACACTGTGACCCTGCAGAACAACAGCAGGCCTTCTGCCCACACCACTCAATGGCCTCATTGTGGATGGCCCCACTAAGGGAAACCGCGTGTTCTGCGCGCACACACACACACACACACACACACACACACACACACACACACACACACACACACGCGCACATTTGTACAGGACTTACACATACGTTTGAATTCACACTGGACTTACACAGACATAACTGCACACAAGATTTACACACACATACATTAGATTTACACACTCACTGTTATACAGGATATACACATACACACACATTCACACAGGACTTAGACACACCGACATGCTGTACACCCTGTAAGTCTGACAGCCTTGCTCCTGACCTCTTCATCATCCACAAACAATGAGACACCCGAGCCGAGCAGCGGCAGTCTATCCCTGCCAGTCACCCGCAGCGAGGCTCTCCCGGGGCTGTGGGTTCCAGTCCGGGCGGGACCCTGCTGCTGTGCCCCCGAGCAGCAGGTTAACAGCCGCATGTATAAATAGGTGATGCGTAAAAACAGCAGCTGTGCTCTGCCCAGGGTGAGGGCGTCTGCTCGGAAAGCGCGCAACGCAGCTCCTATTCTGGCCCAGAGCGACACGCCTCGTCACGCCTGAGAAACCTGTGGGAGCGGCGCTACAAGGCGCTGAGGCTCAGACCGGCTGCGCAGACAGACTGCCTCGCGGCTCCCGGGTTTCGGGTGTCCGAAACGCGAGCCCCTCAGGCAGACGGGGGTGCAGTGTCCCACGCATTACTCTCTCCCTCACAGCCAATCGGGATGCAGGGAGCTGCGAGGAGGCCCAGTGAGGAACGCCCCGCCCCGCTGCAGACAGCTCACCGCCAGGCCTGCGCGCGGCGCTAACGCTGCGGTGCTAACGCTACCCCCTCTCAGCCCGGGACCACATGCCGCGCACGTGCCGGAACGGCACAATTAAAACAGATGGTGCCGCGCAGCCTCGTCTCCGCGCAGCACTCTGCTGGTTTCACTTCAAAGGTCGCACTCGTCAAGCGCCAAACGTCTGGCCTACCCAACACATTAGGAATGCCGCTGCTAATTGGAAACACTGAACGCGCGGCCTGAAGGGAGAGTTCAGTGCGGTGAGTGCAGTAAGCCATTACCACGCGCTCCGTGTAACCCTCTTTAACTCCTCCAAAATAAGCATTCTCCTGCTCCTGCTCTGAACACGCCTGCGTGCTCCGCGCTTTGCTGTGCTTTCCTTAATCGTTTTCTCGATGATGAATTGGACGTGCTCTGAACACACTTCCTGTCTCGCCCCGCCCGCTTCCTGATGAGGGGGAGATCAGGAATACTGGCGTGCGCCATTGAGCGCACACACCAATTCTGCGCTGATTAGCTCCCCGCCCACTCCGCCCACCCGCGGCCAATCACACGCTTCAAGTGCGAGCCGCCCGTCTCTTGCCTGCGGATGTGGGTCACGGCACAGAGTCACGCTGGGGTCAGGGCCAATCGTACCGCCAACTCTGAGCACACTAAAATGTCACTGCCCAGAGCCATACAGCGGCCAGGAAACAGCACAGAGCGTTAGGTACAGAACACTGTCCTACCACAGAATGAGAACACATCCCAGTCATAAAGGTCACAACTATTAATGGAGAGAGAAAGGGGCAGATTGAGAGAAGGTTACAGAGAGGGAAGAAAAAAGAGAAGAGAGAATATGAGAGGATAAAGGAGAGGAGAGAAGAACAGAGAGAAAATTACGGCAAAGAAAGAATAGAGGTAGAGAGAATGAGAGAGAAGACAGAGGGAAGGTGAGAGAAAGGGACAGATAGCGAGAAGGTTATAGACAGAAAGAAGAGAAGGAGAGAGAACAAGAGAAGACAGAAAAGTAGAGAAAGAGGGAGAGACAGATAGCAACAATGTTCTACAGGTTTTATGAAAGGAGCTGCATTAGTTTGGTAGAAACCGTACTGATCCTCACTGAATACATGCACAGGAAAACGCTCAGCTTGAGAAATGAACCTGAAGTTCAGCACCGTGGAGCAAAAGTTGGGTCGAATCACGACAGTCATGTGAACCTGGTTCATGGAGATGTACATGCATGGTACTGTGTCCCTGTGTGAATTTTTGTACAATGAGGAAAGTGCATCAGTATGAGGACCATGATATGAAACGTATCATGACACACGTCAAACCCTCGCTCGCGTATATCTTATACAGCCACACACATTGTAGCAGCCCAACCCTGGCACCCCCAGGCCCTGGCTTCTGCGTGACTCTGCAGCCACGAGTCACAGTCTGTGTGTCTGCGTTTTAGCAGCCTCAGGCACTGACAGCCTACCTGCGCGGGGTCAGAGTTCAGACACTCATAAGACTGATCTAAGGTCAGCAGATAACAAGACAATACAACACAGCACAAAGCTAAATACCAGTGAAAGGGTTAAACTTAGGGCTGACAAATTAAACTCAATATTTTGTATGCATGCAGGGTGGACAGCACTGCTGAATTTAAAGACTTCTGTAGAGAACAGGACTGCACTGTCGTCCACAGCCCACCTCATCTGCACAGAATTACAGAAATTAGCCGCTCCGAGTAAGACGAGCCGCGCTTCCCCTGATCAGCAGATGCACACAGCCCTGTGCAGTGATATGTGCGGCTGGGCCAGGACAGGACAGGACTGAGACGGCCGCCATAAATCCAGGCAGAGGCCCGGCCCTGTCACCCAGAATGACTGAGCTCTGACCAGCTCCCCCCTCCCCCCCCCTCAGAGACCAGTCGCCTGCTCTGTCTTGGTATGCGCACATGTACCATAAATCAAAGCTCTGACTCAAACTCCAGGGTGGACAGGACCCTTGTAACCAGTCCCCATTTTTAAAATTAGGGGTCCCTCTCAGAAGGCACCTACACAGGACTCCCCCCCCGTATCAGAGCTAGGCCCTTCAGAGCAGCTAGACTGAACCCCCCTGCCCCAGAAAGCCCACTCAGACCCCTCCAGGAGGAGCAGACAACACAATCACAAAGCCAGCAATTAAAACGAGGAAACTCGCTGGTCGCCGTATTCAGATGTGCATGAGCAAACTGAAAGGGCAGAATAAGCCTGATTGTTTTGGAGCTCAGAGGCGAAACACTGGCTTGGCGGAGCACCAAAATAAATGAGAAAGAGAGACTGTAGCTGGCCCGGATTAAGGAGCCCTTTTGTGCTCCCACAGCAGTTGAGGACAGGTTTAAAAAAAGAGGCTCTTCCTGCTCCTCTGCTCCTAAAAAGGCAGCAGTTTCAGGAAAAAAACACCCAAATTCAGAGTGTGACGGGTACTGAGAAAATTCACTTTAACCAGACAGAGACAGCCGTCCGCTCAGCAGCAAGGAAAAAGTGACAGTTTTGCACTCAAAGAGGAGGGCAGAGAGAGAGTGAGAGAGGGTGTGTGTGAAAGACAGAGCTTCTCTTTACCTGTACAGTCTTCTTAATTCTGTGGGAAGGACCAGGGTATTCTGGAGAGTAGAGGTCAGTCAGGAACAGGGAGTTGATCAGCGTTGACTTCCCCAACCCGGATTCTCCTGAGAAACACAGAGGGAGCAGATATTTTCTTACAGTCAGCTGTTCTTTCTATCACTGATACCGGGGGGACATGTTTGGAAGGAACACACGTTACACTGTAACAGCTACAGTGGAATGAGATTTAAATGGCATTCCGTGTTTTCCGAAAGCTCTCCCTGCAGTTAGGAATTCCTCAGATAGCTCCCTTTCCCACTTGTAAACACAGGAAGTATATGGTACATAAGCCGCTTGAGATGACAAGTTCTGACGTGAAGCGGAGAAATCCGGCACCCTCTCATGTTCTCCCTGTCTGGACTGAAGGAATCCGAGGATGAAAGTTCACCTGGCACCTGTGCCACGCCCTCCTTTTTTCTCCCCACTTTCAGACCGCAACAGATCTAACGCACAAAGAATGGTGCAATACTTTCAGGAGGGGGGCTGTCTGACACGCATCAGTCAAACCTTACTGATGCAAGAAAAAAAATGCCCTGAAGGGGATTTCAGTATGTCCACTATGGCACTTTGTCTTAAATTTTCAGGAACTTAATTGCAGAAGATATTTCAAGTCAAGTTCCTTCAGCTGAACAAGAAGCCTGAGGTGGACATTAATTACAGGCACATTTCACACTGACACTGTGAGATTTGTTCTCCACAAAACAGTTATGGAACAGCTTACCAGGACTCACAGCAGAAACAGGCACCCTCAGGAGTGGTCAGGACCAGACCTGACACAGGGTTAGACACACTCTAGATAACAGGCCAAATGACCAGTCTGCATGGTGTAAATGGACTGTTCCCTCTAATGTTCTTATGTAAGAGTAATCTGAATGCTTTTAACAGCAGTCTAGACAGCTGGCTGCATTCTGTGATCAATAGAGTAAACAGTAAAGTAAACTTTAGCAGGGACGTTTGACACCGCTTCAATCCCAGCTGCCATTACTGATACAGACTTCAAATACACCAGGACCCGGGACTGACCCCTGAGGTACTGCAGTTAGGTCAGATAAGAGATTACAGTCCCTCACCCTAATGAGTGACCTCATCAGCAGGCAATGTGACTGCTGGTGACCCCCCCTCGGGCAGAGCAATAGGTACTGTGCGAAGGTGCACCGGCAACAGCATAGCGCACGCTCTGAGCCAAAGAGACCATGTGTGAGAGGAGATTATGTGCTGTGCTGCTCAGCCCCGCGTTGCCCTCTGTCTTCCTCGAGGGTGATGCGGGAGACCCCATAAATATGACAGGACTATTTTAAAGGTCCCTGCGTCATTTCCGCGGCAGACTGCAGGATTTATCTGTCCCAATGAGCCGCACTGAAACCCAGAGCCGTGCTCTTGCTCTGTAAACAGGGGACGAAATACAGCCGTTATAAAAAGACTGTTTGTATTAAGAGACTGCAAGCTGATGCAGAGCCACGGACAGAGAGCCACGGACTCTCACTCTCACTCTCACTCTTCCTCATCAAACCGAACACGTGTGCACTCACAACGGTCCTGTGTGCGGCTACTCTGACTCAAAGACTCACACACACACACACACACAGGCCTGCATACAGACAGACACAGATACGAGCCTCTCCCAGAGTGGCTCTTCCTCCATGGGGAGCGAGGCAGACTCCGCAGGTTGCTATCAGAGCAGCTATCTCGGCTGCCGCGAGGCCCTTTGAGCCTGCAGCACCGCCCGGGGCTGCCCACTGCAGCACTCAGCTAAACCAGAGCGCTGACCGCTTACCGCACTTCCTGCAAAAACAGATCTGTGCGCGTCTGAAAACGAACCCCAGGGAAAGTGTTCAGACGGACGCAGCGAGAACATGCCAACCGCAGGGCCCATGGAAATCAGCCTCTCAGCACAGAAACACGGCCCTCATTTACACATGGAAAAATACATCTCACTGCTGAGGGGTGCGAGGCTCGGGTGGACAGCACTCTGCAGCTGCACCCTGTGCTGCCCAGGACAGCGCCTCCTGCAGGCGGCACTGAGAGCGCAGCTGTGGAGAGGCAGGACCCGGTCAGCCGGCCGGGGCAGCGGCCAGTGCACTTCCTTTAAAGGAAATCTCTAACAGCTGTGTAAACGGCACAGACTCACTGAAAAGGAACTCCCTGCAAGAGGAGAGAACTGCCACAGAGAGAACGCGGGAGAGAGAGGGTGGGAGAGCGAGAGGGAGAGAGGGACAGAGGGAGAGAGAAGAGAGAGGGGAGGAGACAGGGGTTGGGGGGAGAGAGGGATGGGGGAGAAGGATCAAGAGAGGACAGAGGGAGGGAGGGAGAGACAGTGAAATAGGGAGGGACTGGGGAGGGCAGAAAGAGAGAGAGAGAGACTTTTTGACTTTTAATATCCTTTTTTAATTAAAAAAAAAAAATCAATCCAGGCCAAAAATATTTCCAGCCATTAAAAACAGGAAGCAATCACATACAGAGCTTATGTGCCTTAATGTCACCCAAAAAAGGAAAACAGTGAGTGAGGGAGAGGGACAGAGAAGGGGGACAGAGAAGGGGGAGAGAGGGAGGGGGAGGGGGAGAGGGGGAGGAAGGGAGGGTGAGAGAGGGAGTGAAAACTTTTGGTTCATCTAATGTGAACTTCCGCCGCCCGTGAAAAGGCTGTTAGGAATGCAGAGTGGTCCAGCGGTTCTGGGAAGGGGGCACAGAGAGAAAGCCATTCACCCCGCCTCTGCATCCTGATCGGACACCCCGCTCCTGCGACCGCGCCCTGCCAAAGTGCCCCGCCCTGCCGAGACCCGACACACTCCTCACGATTCGCACACACAGCCAACACACGCACAAACTCGTCACACAATCGTTCCTGTACGTTCCGTTTCCGCCTGTGGGGTTCAATGGAAGCGGGAAGGAACTAGGCTGGGCTGCGCTTCTGTATCAGTGATATCAGAGAGGGGGAAGGACTGTACCACACAGGGATATCAGAGAGGGGGAAGGACTGTACCACACAGGGATATCAGAGAGGGGGAAGGACTGTACCACACAGTGATATCAGAGAGGGGGAAGGACTGTACCACACAGGGATATCAGAGAGGGGGAAGGACTGTACCACACAGGGATATCAGAGAGGGGGAAGGACTGTACCACACAGGGATATCAGAGAGAGGGGGAAGGACTGTACCACACAGGGATATCAGAGAGGGGGAAGGACTGTACCACACAGGCATATCAGAGAGGGGGAAGGACTGTACCACACAGGGATATCAGAGAGGGGGAAGAAGTGTACCATGCAATGATATCAGAGGGGGGTGGACTGTATCAGAGGGGGAAGGACTGTAGGAAAGAAGAGGGCTGAACCATGGAGTGTATCAGTGGGAGGCTGTACCACTGCATCAACTGTTTTGTAACTACATTGTAAATACACAGATAGCATTCCATCCCACGTGTATGAATGTGTGTAGCATATATGACTGTACTTTATGCATGTCAATACGAATAAGCAATGTGTTTGTATAAGCACTACCGTGTGTGTTACAGTGTTTGTGCATTACAGTTACTGTATGTGTGAATGAGTCACGGTGTATGCTCTGCAGTCTGCTGTGCGTGCCTGTGTGAGTGACAGGAGCCTGCTGATCTCAGATCAGGCAGGAGGCTGAACTCTCAGCCCCCCCCCCCCAAGCCGCTCCTGAGAGCAGGGCCTCTGCACAGGAGGGGAGCAGAGGAACAGGAAGTGATGTTGCAGGGTGTGTAAAGGCATTTCCTGAGCAGGTAGATTCTCCTGGCAGGGCTCCAGTAGCTGAGTGTTGGGTAAGTGTGTGTGTGTGTGTATGTGTGTGTGTGTGTGTGTGTGTGAACTGATTGACTGTCTGAATTCCAGCCCTGGCCAGGAAACCTCCAATGCTCTATCCCACACGCACATGCACAGGTGCCTGCATGCACAAATACGGTCTGACACGTTCCACAGCTGAGAGGAGAGAGAGCCCCCTCCCTGGCTGAAGAGGACTCCCACAGCACCTACTCCAGGCCCCTTTCAGAGCAGAGCACTGTTCCCCTCCCATTTCATGACCAGTGGAGCAGGGACACCTCCGTGTGACTTACACTCTACAGCCCCATCACTGAGAGCAGGCAGGCAGGCAGGCAGGCAGGCAGGCAGGCAGACAGGCAGACAGGCAGGCAGACAGGCAGACAGGCAGACAGGCAGACAGGCAGGCAGGCACAGGGATGGGCAGTTGAGTGGTGGGTAAGTGTGTGTGTGTGTGTGTGTGTGTGTGTGTGTGTGTGTGTGTGTGGCAGACAAACGGACAGGCAAACGGACAGACAGGCATCGCTGTGATCACAGTATCGCTTCAGGAGGTCGGAGGTCCCTCACCTACAACCATCAGGGTGAACTCGAAGCCCCTCTTGACCGACTTCCTGTACACTTGGTTGGGAAGGTTAGCGAAGCCCACATACCCCTCCAGGTTCTTCTGTTGCTATGGAGACAAACCAAACACAGGGTTAACGGTTTCCGCAGTTCTGCCTGTGAGTACAGCACGAACACAGCGCCACGCAAGGTGAGAGGAAGAGATTTACTGGTGCTCCTAACAGCGAAGAAGCGAGAGAACCAGCCAGCGGCGTCACTTCCGCGGTAAATCAAGCCGCAGAAGGCACGCGTGCCGCGGGTGAGAGCATGTTACCACGCACGTAACCGTTTCCACCGCGGCTCTGTAAACACCGCGCAGGGAGGGCGAAATCACGCCGCTATCACCGCCAGCGTCACACCGAGGCTTCTCATTAACACTGCGCTGACATAACCCAGCCGTTTATCCCCTGAGGGATGCAGTTATGTGCTTCTGGTGGCCAATCACAGCTAATCTACACTGGGCATTTCATCACACCTCTGGTGTGGGAGATTAACGCGTGACAGACAGCTCTGTGCTGGTGAAACATGCAGGGTTACGGATCAGAAACCCCCCTCGCTGAGGGAATTCAGCCGTGAGAAACACACCTCCTGAGCCAGGCGGTCGGACACGGTACTCACAGCTGCTTTCAGAAGCGTCCGTCAGGCGGTGTGAAGTCGTCCGGGCGGGATCAGAGGGTGCAGGAAACGCCAGCGCCACGTTCGGAGCCGCCCCACAGCCCGGAGCCAGCAGGATCGCCACGAGAGAAAACACAAATACAAAAAACAGCAATGAGAAGCGGGTCCACCGGAGCGTCACACTCCTGACCCGAGCCCCCCGAGCCCCGGGGGCCTGGCGAGAGCGCAGAGCTGCCAGTCTCAGGCAAACTGTGCCCTGCTGGGCCCCTGCACACGCTGCCAGCCCCAGCAGAGACGCATCAGCACCACCGCGCCTCCGCAGCCCACTGCTGGCACACTGCCATGAGTGTCAGCTCGGGCTCCAACTCAGCCCAACTATTCAGGCTTTTAAATTTCATTAAATGCTAATCCGGGTTTGATACCACTCTGCCGCTATAAGCTCGGTGTTAAATAAAGGCGAGAGCTAAGTTTGTGCAACTGAAGATAAAAATAAAGGCACAGCGTTTCTGGTTTTAACATCTACCGCCTGAGCAAATTTAGATCAGCCGTCTCAGCTGATCTCTGTCTCGCGGTCAGCTGTAGGGGGTACATCTGAGGTCTCTGACGGGGCGGTACGAGTGACCTGTGTGCCCAAACAACCTGTGCCTCTGTACTCCTCCGCTGCCCACCAGAAAAGCACCCGGTGACGCTTCACCACTGCCTGCATCCCCTGCCCTGATTGGTCACTTGGCCACATTCATCCACAGCTCTGCAGCATTTCACATTTATGATTTGCCCACTCTAAATCACATCTGCAGCCTCTATCTGAGTGCTGTGCTCTCTCAAGCACAGGGCTATCTGTAGCCTCTCTCTGAGCGCTGTGCTCTCTCAAGCACAGGGCTATCTGTAGCCTCTATCTGAGCGCTGTGCTCTCTCAAGCACAGGGCTATCTGTAGCCTCTCTCTGAGCGCTGTGCTCTCTCAAGCACAGGGCTATCTGTAGCCTCTCTCTGAGCGCTGTGCTCTCTCAAGCACAGGGCTATCTGTAGCCTCTACCTGGGCGCTGCGCTCTCTCAAGCACAGGGCTATCTGCCAGCTTCTCTTCCTTTCTCTACTCCATTAGGCTTCTTTTCTGGACTTATCAGGCAAAGAAAAAGCATTAGTTTGAAATTAGAATTAAAAGATTACTTTATTAACCCACTCGCTAATAGGATTATATTTAACACTTAACCAATCCATGTGGCGCAGCTGACACAACAGTACCATTCAGCACGGCACTTAACAGGTCTCTTACTGCACTCCTGAGTTATTGCCGAGTCTTACATTCATAGCTTCACATATACGCTTTAGATTTCCTCCCTGGACTCTGGACTGATCTAGAGTCACTTTTAAGATGCAATGGCTGAGCAGGCTTTCCTGAATCCAAAAATGGGTGGGGTTATCACAGGTTACCAGTGTTCCCCTGATTTGAACCGATCACAGTACTTCACCACGGACAGCAAAGCCTTCAAGTGAATCAGTGAATCGGCTGCACACGGTAGCTCCACCCATTATGGGATTCATGAAGCCTTGCTCTCCGGTCACTAGGTCTAAGCAGACCCTGACACCCCCGCACAAAAAGCGCTGGCAACGCTCAAATCCAAATGTGAGAGAAACCACAAAAATGTCTCCGAGATGAAACGCCCCCGAGATGTCTGTCTGAAAATGAAAAAACCGCAGAGACGGAGCACAGGGCCGGCTGGAGAACAGGTCCGCATCCTCCACTCTCATCTCCCAGCCAGCACACCGCCATGTAGCGTGAAGCATGGCCTTCATAAAGCTCGACTTCCCCCTGAATATTTTAGCTGCTGTTACTAAAATGATGAAACAGCCACAAGTATTACAAGTCTTCCAAGATGAAAAAAGGAAAAAGTTATATTATAGAGCAGATAAAAATCCTGGCGGCCTGTTGTAAAGAATCCTCACTATGAGGTGAAACATGAGCCTGGCATTTATCTGGGGAAAGTCTGGCATGAGGGTGGGGGGGGGGCTGTTCAAACAGCTCTGTCTGTAAAACATGTGCTGTGAAACCCAACACTAAAAACCCCACAACTTTCTTCTACAGTAATGTTGGGGGGGGGGGGCTCAGGAAGGGGCGGGGCTTGGCTCCAGTGCCATAGAAATGATGACTTTCGACCTGCACATCCTCTACCGCTTTGACCCTCCATTCCGGGGCGGGAGGGGGAGGGACAAGACCCGCCAAAACGCTGAGGCGCTATATCACTGTGAGACCAGAACCCGTAATCAGCGCCCACTCTGCAGAATTCCTCCAGCCTGCCAGAGATAAACACACATGTGCTGGAAATCCGTGTCACTGTCTTACAGATGAGCGGGCCGAGGCCTGGCAGCGTGGCCCCCTCGAGGGGCGCGGGGGGCAGCCAAAGCAAGCCGCAGCTCACACGGGACAGCCCTACGCGCCGGCCTGAGGGGAGTAAACATCTGCCGAAAAACATCCCCTCCTCACATCCAATTATGGCAGCTGTGAAAGACAGCGGAACAGTCCTCTCCCACGCAGCACAGTGACGCTGGCCTGTCCACAGCACACACACGCAGAACAGGATACTGAACACACACACTCTCCCGACTGCGTCCCCAGAACTGATCCACAACGGACACGAGGCCCTGCTCAATGTAACCAGCGTTATGGCGGTCCTCACATTCACATTCTTTCATAATTAGAAAATCAAGAAAAGATTTATTCAGCCAAACTAGTTTTCCTTTTTTATATTTAGAAAAGATCGACCAATGGGCTACTCCCCGCAGGCTCCCAGCAGAAAGAGACCGGCTCCCAGCAGAGAGAGACCAGCTCCCGGCACAGGGATCCACTGCAGGGCCTTTGAAAGCAGAGAGAGACCGGCTCACGGCAGAGAGAGACCGGCTCCCGGCAGAGAGAGACCGGCTCCCGGCAGAGAGATCCACTGCAGGGCCTCTGAAAGCAGAGCTCTGGCACACACAGGCTGGTGAGCCTCTCCGGCTAGGTGAATCCCGCACCGTTAGCAGGTCCCTGTGCCCAGAGCCAGACTGCACTGACACGGGCGTTTGTGCTGAATCTGGCTGGCCGAGGCAAGGCGTTTGTGCTGAATCTGGCTGGCCGAGGCGAGGCGTTTGTGCTGAATCTGGCTGGCCGAGGCCTGATGCATGCTTTGTTTGCGCAGCTGCAGCCTTTCAGAGCGTGGATTACACACTGCGCTGAAACGAAGCCAAGTGCCGTTCACACCACCCTGTGCGTCTGTATCGCGACGGGCTCAGTGTCGTGACACACACGACAGCGCCGAGCTCCAGAGTTCCACAGCCACAAGCAGGGCATCTCACCCGACCGCGCCCTGGCCACACCCCTTTATTCGCCTCCTGGGTGTTTAGTTAACTTCCCCTTCATCGCTGGTGGTTACTGCCATGGCTGTGAGATGTCATATTTTCCAAGCAAACACCTCTGTCCAGAGCTACTGAAAAAAGCTCACGTTTAACAGCTTGCGTGTTTATTCAGCTGGCTTTGACTGACCATTCCACCACACTGACGCTCTGAGGTAAACAGCTCCACTCAGGTAGCCTCTGCACCGCCCCCACCAATCCTCCCACACTGTCTGTTCTGCCTCCGTTCTGTGACCAGCTCTTCAGGGTTAGAAAACCCACAGAAATCAAAAGCGTGGGTTTCAGGACATGCAGAACAATTGGGATTCAACACAAGCTATGCAGGAATGTGCTATGCGAATCTATGGTAGTGGTCTATCTACAGAGTGCTATGAATACCTATGGTACTGGTCTTTCAGGAACACGCTATCAGGATCTATGACAGCGGTCTATCTACAGAATGCTATGAATATCTGTGGTAGTCATCTTTGAGGAATATGCTGTGAAGACCTATGATAGTGGTCCATCTACAGTATGCTGAGTATCTATGGCAGTGGACTTTCAGGAACATGCTATGAGGACCTATGGCAGTGGTCTATGTGGAGTATGCCATGAGCGTGTACAGTGGTGGTCTATGTAGGCTACCGCACAGCTGGATCAGCCCTTTCTTGGCGCCATGATCAGCCAGTTGCAGGCTGCCTGAGAGAGACAGCGCTTTTGATCACAATCGGCTGGGGAATGTCGAAAAAGCGCAGCATCACTTCCTCCTGATGCTATCTGTGCCACACTTCCCTTCCACTGCAGGCCAGGTGTCACAGAGACCGCCAGCGTGCGCGAGTGTGTGTGTGTATGAGGGAGCGCGTACGAGTGTGTGTGTGAACCCTGCTGAGGATTCAGACATGCCAGACCGCAGACACTGGCAGTATAATCCAGGTACACTGCAGCAAACATTTAGAGCACGCTACAGAGATCACTACCACAGACGCTCACGGCACATTCCAAAACAACCAGCCCACCAGAAGCACACAGCGAGAGCTCGAGTTTTAGGAGCCTCAGAGGCTGGTCGATGTGCGTGCGGCCTGCAGCTTTCACACTCTGCCTCCTTCTATTTCTGTACAGGATGCGGGCCAATTTTAAAGCCACACCCACTGAATATTTGAGATGCCACTGGCAGGTCACAGAGGGCTCCCTCGGGGTGGGCGGGGCCTGGGACTGGTGCGCTGGCCGCCCGCCTCGCGGACCCAATGCCCACCTGGTCTGCGTGACTCAAAACGGCCCCAGCCGTGACAGAGCTGCAGCAGGAGGAAGCAGCTCCACTCCAGCAGACTGAAGCGCCTTCCTGCTGGTGGCTAAACTGCCGGAAGATGTGGTGCGACACTGTCTGAATCTGTACACTCTCACACACACACACACACACACACACACACACACACACACACACACACACACACACACACACACACTCACTCTCATTCAATAATACACAGTCACATACTACACATACTTAAATGCACAGCCACAGGAGGAGAGAGCCCACTGCACAGCAGAAGCCCTGAGGAGTGACTGAGATCGCTGTCCCTCGGCCCCTCCCATGACCCCTCTGCGCTGTCATGGAGCTCGTCTGACTGACAGGGCTGTGCCGGCCACGGGTGCGAGGGGGGTTTGAGAAAACTCCGCCCTGTAGCTGCTTCCCCTGTGGGCTCTGAGGTCACACCGCTGAACCTCCAAACTCTCCGACAGCAACACCTGAACAAAGACCTGCCTCTCCTCTCAGAGCTCACAGGACCCCCCCAAACACATGTCGTAAAGGGGGTGGGGGGGTCAAACACTTGTTATTTCAGTGCTACTAAAAAAACAAGTAACTCAAACGTCGTTCTAAATATAATGAATGACAACAGAAGCTCTCTAACCTTCGCTGCTCAAAGGGCCACTGGGGGATACAAGTAAACAATGGACACATTTAGATCAGCTAATCATACTGCATTGCACGAATTCCATTAGCAGACAAGAGAAAATATTAGCATTCTGAATGGTGCCGGCTCTGAGACTGAACCTCTCTAAATCAGTCTCAGCCTCGGAAAGATCTCACAAAGTCACATGGCCCAGACAGCCCCTGCCAGAACCGTTCACTGCAAATACCATGTGATTTTAGCATGATTACAATCAGCATCGTTTTTCGAGGAATCCAGCAGACAGGACTTCTGTTCCCACCGGGACATATCGAGGTTCTCTCTCTCACACACAGACCTGATTCACTTGCGTGACGGTCCGCGGTGACCAGCGTTTTAGCGTCATTCACAACTCTGTGAGAAACTATTTCACACGCTCCGCATGCCCAAGGACACACAGTATCTAATCTATGTGCGCACCAGTGCCGTGCAAACCTACCGCGGCACGAATAATGCAATAATCGTGCTCTCTGAAAGCACAAGAAAGCCGATGTTTACCAAGCACGTCCCCAGGCGGAGTATCTGCGAGGAACATCACCGGGCCGGAAAGCTACCCCAGGCTGATACCCGAGGGAACAGGCGCAGTGCTTCCACACCAAGCAATGCCACAACTCACGGAAACAGAACGATGGACTTTTCACTCTAAGTACAAAGTAAAGTCGTGAAACCTGGAAGGTTTATTGATTACTAAACCAATATGAAAAGAGTGTTTTCATCCGAGATTTCAGCCCTTATTTGGCCCACAAGTCTAGACCTAAAGTTCTACCAACAAAGCCAATCAATCCAAAAAATGCCACTACAAGGGATTTAACATTCTATAAGTGGGATTTCCACAAAAATCTGTAAACACGGACAAATCTTACTTGTTGCTGACGCTACCACATACCTACAATTTATCAGCACAAACTATGACGTGTGTCAGAAGTGCAGCTGACGTCATATGATCTGTCAAAATGACTATTGTGCGTGATAAACTGTATCGGTAACTTTGCTACTTAGCCGGTAAATTTATCAAAATGCCAAAGCCCGAGAAAAGGCGAGGGGTGTCAGACACGGCTACGATAACGAGCGGTTTCTGGCTTGGAGTTTGTTTCACAGAAGCTTAAGAATGCAGGCATCATGTCCGGAGGGGGTTCAGGGTGGAGGCGTCACCCCGAAAAGAGACGGGGGGATTTCCTGAGACCTCGTAATTACTGCAACAAAAAACCCTAACATGTAGCTAGCTGCTTATATTACAGATAGTATATAATCAGCAACATATTTTATTTCTCATTTGTTTTGGTGCTGTGTCGTAACTGCGCACCCATTGAATGTTGGAGCAGATTTAGTTAGCAAAACTAGCCAAGCCAAGGTTAGCTAGCGCAGTGATGTAGCTAACTTAACTGCATTTGAAAGCTTGCTACACATTAGCCATTTCACAAAAAAACCGATGGAAGCTGGAATCACCAGCGATCAATAGTTAGCAATGTAGCCCATGTTTAATCACGATCGTCCACTGCAGCTAGCCCCTAATCCAGCGTTACACTGACCTTAAAACGCATCGCACAAACATACATGGCGAGCTTTCCCCCGACTGCAGACAGAAAGCTAGCTCCCAGTTTTGGTTTACACGCAGACTTATCCAGTCTACACACACAGAAAACTAATAGTACCTGTTAGCCTAACAGGTAAGTTCGCTAGCAAGGGAGCTGCCAAGCTAATTGATGGAAAATGCGTTATCTTGCTACACTAGCTGGCTTGGTTAGACAGATGGCTCGGTGGAATGTCCCTGCTACAAAAACATTAAAAAAAAACGAATAAAACCACAAGCTATCGACACAATCTAGAGCAAACTGACAGTACAGTTAGCAACCCGATTATAGCTATATGCCTATTAAGTATTTGATTAGCCTGCTAGCTACACAGATTAGCTAATCAATGGCTATCTGACTGTGGGGCTCAGAAAGAGCCCACTTCATAACATGAAAAAACACAGGAAATGCCTCTTTCGCGCTCACTTTGCAAAAACCGTTCGGTTTAAAACACTCGCTGCTCGCTAACAGTTTAACTTTTACAAAAAGCTCTTAAAGCCGCTAGTGAAAGGCGTAGTTTTATTAGTTGGAATGGCCAGACAGACTCACCCATGGTGTTGACGTTCCCTGCCGCCTCACTAACCGATTTTTCACAGACCGACATTAGCCCCCCCTCCCCGCGCACACAGTGACGACGGCCCCCTCAGCCCCACACGCGCACAGGCGCGCAACGTCCCCCGCGTAACGGGCGGCCGCTGGCTTGCGGCTGTTCAGTTAAAATGCGTACTCCTCCTTTGGTGAATACCCAAGGACCTACGGATGCGAAATCTCGCGAGACCTCGCGTGGCCACGCCAAAGACATTTTTGAGATTTTTTTGGAGAGGCAGCCTTGCGAGATCCGGGCGTGTTATCATTGGCCGGCTAATTTCCCCGAAACCCGTTCACCGAAAATATGCCTTAGTAGTACAGTAGCTGTCACCACATAACTTCACAGTTGCAAAATACTCCAAGTAGATGGTCAAAGCACCACCAGGAAAAGAAAAACAAGAAAACTATGCAGCTAGCTGCCTGCCACATTTTTCTGGCAAAGTTTTTTATCCGAGTCAATACTCTAACTGGCTATGCTTTGTCATAATGCTACCTTTATGTGCCTGTTGTAACTTTCACTTTTGCGTGTCTGATTATTGTTATCAAAATCAGAATTAAAATCATCAGGCAGCTAAGACAATTAAGCAGCGAGTTAATTCGATAATGCTGGATTAGCTTGGTGGATAGCTAGCTGCAGCTAATACATCATATTCTCCGAAGCGTACGCTAAAATGAACTACGTATAAAATGAACAACGGTCTTTTTTCCCACACATGTGCTGAACTCCGCGGGTAAAAGGCTAACCAAATGTATACGGCATTTGATAACCTAATTATGTCCTTGAGAACATGACTAAGATAACCAGTTCATTCAAATACATGGATAGGTTTTTAAAAAATTAGTTTATATGTTATAATATGTAGGCTATTTGTTTCTTAATGTTGACATGTAGCAAACTATTGTCCTTAATTAACTTTCTCTATGAAATATAGATTGTATTGTTGCGCCACCTACTGGTAATATTAATAACAGCAGTTTATAATCATTCGTACGGATGTTGCAGGGAAGTACTGAACATTTACATTTATTCATTTGGCAGACGCTTTTATCCAAAGCGACTTACATAGATTACAGTTCTTTACAATTTTATCCATTTATACAGCTGGATATTTACTGAGGCAATTGTGGGTTAAGTACCTTGCCCAAGGGTACAGCAGTAGTGTCCCAGCGGGGATTGAACCGGCAACCTTTCCGGTTACGAGTCCTGCTCCTTAACCACTATGCTACACTGCCGCCCATTTTTGGTGTGGTGTGGGAAGCCGTTGTGTATGCTGGTTTTCATTCGAGCAGACGTCGAGGAAGTTTGAATGAGCTGCAAATTAAATACAGACTGGGACTTGTCATCGCTTTACAGTTTCGTGCTATAAGTGGTCTTCGAGAGACAGAGAGCTTTCTGGAAGAGTGTCGAAAATGCACACACCCAGACGCACAGTCACGTCGGAGATCATGTGTTTGGCAGTGTTTCCCTCTCCTGGAGGACCCCTTGTCCTACATGTTTTAGATCTCTCCGTGCTCCAACACAGCTGATTCAAATGATCAACTCGTTATGAACTCCTGAAGCTGCTTAATAACAACCTGATCAAACTACTAAGCAATGTCCAGGTTATGGCGAGGGGGTGACTGGATGCCACTGTCTCTGAGGACGGCCGGGACATTTTGAGGTTCCGGTACGCCTGCGGTCACCGTGCGGAGCTGATGTCTGTCCAAGGCAGCTGAAAAATGAGAAGAAATGTAAATTTAAAACAACCTGACACCCATGAAATGCTCATTTGTGAAGTCCAGATGGCGTCATGATCCAGCCAAAAATAATTTGCTTTCTTTCCACTATGGGGCAGGTCGAGGAAGTAAGACTCATTCTGAACGCAGAACTCATAAAGTGAAATTACCCCTATCCACCCATGCCACCCGGCAGAGTATCTGTCAGACGGCCATCGCATGCCGTCCTGTGACACGCCTCTGCCATCCGCGGCCGTTTGCACGCCATTCAGAACCCCGCTCAGCTCGTGCCAAGGGAATTGGACGGGCGCGCATGAGGACAGAGCAGGTGATCGCGTCTTCTGTCACACAGTAACGGGCTCAGGTGTTGCTCGTTAACGTAACCCCGTCACAATACACCCATTTATGTGCGCAACGGGAAATTAACATATTAAAGCAACGAAGGCGCCGCACCATGGTTACAGATCTGTAGCGGGAAAGCGGCGCGTGAGCGGTCCAGGGATAAGCTGAGAGCGCATAATAGGATAGAGGATGGCCGGCTGGCGGTGATGGTCAGCCTCTCTCCCGGTTAGCAGCTGTAGAGGAACATGTCCAAGTGGGTATTTGTGGAGCGGCGCCCCCCCCCCCCCTCTCGCTGGCAGCGCTTGCTGCGGGTGCGGGGGGTGCCCGAGAGAGCGGCTTCACCCTCCGTCACCATCTGTCCGACCCGAGCACCCCCGCCCCCCCGGACTGTTCGCCTGTTTAACGGCGGCGCTTCAGCCAAGGTTGCCACCCTCTGCTCTGGCACGAGGAGGGGGCGCGCGGCAGCCACGCAGGGTGGCAGTGGGGTGTTTTTTGGCTAGGAACCTGGGGTTGTAACGGATGGGTGCGCTATTGATTTCCACGCATGGCGCTGCCGCTGAAACCGTGAGCAAGGCAGTCACTTCAGGGAGGATCAAAGTGTGTAAATGGATAAAATGAAAATAAATAAATAATAAATAAATAGCTGAAGGTCGGCTTGGTGAACCGTCTGCCAAGCAAGCCAGTAATGTGATGAAATTGCTCTGTCACTCCGTGTTAACAAGAGGACAAGGCCAAAGAACGAGAGGAAGCTGACTCGCCCTTATTCACGTCGCTGTGCGAACCTGCGGGTCACCAGCGTGCTGACCGGTGAAGATGCCTCAGCTCCCCTCCCCTCCAGCCCAGTGCAGGGCTGTGAGCAGCTGCGGCCTTCTCGCAGGGCGTGGGATTTCAGAGGAGTAAATAAACACGGAGAGACTTTCAGGACTTCCTGTCATGTGCCTTGGCAGGTTCTGTCCACCAGAGGGCAGTGTTGTCGTGAACAAAATGAGCACACAGTAGATGGTGGAGTATATGACAGTGGTGTATAAAATAATGGTTTATCTTACAACCAGGTATCTGTAGTGTTAGTCTATAGTCTGACGAGACAGAGCTGCTCAAAAGACAGGAAGCAGGCCAAGGTGAGGACAGGAAATGAGTTTTAGTCTGAGCTGCACACAGAGCTTTTTTGGTACCTTTTAAAAATGCTTTTTCTCCTCTTATGTAACCCTACTTTTGGAATGTTCAGTTATATACCAGCCTTTTCTCAGCGCAGCAACCTCTGCGCTCATGCAGGAATAGTGACGCACAACGAATGTAGTCCTCTGATACACTCGCATGCATGCAACGGCTACTTTTTTGCACTGCAAGTCCCACAATGCACTGCAGCGGAGTGGGCACTCGGCTTTACTGATGCTGTCTGAGAAACTGTCAGTTGCCTCCTATTTTTGTTCTGGGAATAACACAGGACTTTTTGCCCAGGATGGGCCTATTGTGGAACATTGTGGTACAGAACCACTCATCCTCCCTCAAGCCCCTGCTACATATGGTGCTACGCTTGCCCTCACTGGAGAAAAATACCATGTTTTAATAAAAAATTTAAAAAAATTAAACTTACACATTCAATAAACGTCAATATACATCTGAGTACATCTTACAATGAATCACAGTAAATTAGAGCCTGTCAATGATGTGATGGGAAAACTATGGTGCATAAAATATAGTATATGTAGCAAAATTGCTATACTTTCCACGACATGCCTGCAATTATGAAAATGAAATTGGTAATAACTGGTTTGAACATCTGACAGGTTTGTAATGAAAGATTGCTCACACATACATTTGATCTTCCGTGTTTACATGAAAGATTCCCCACACATCCGCTCTAAATACAGTAAGGAAATTCATATGCATGAGGTAGGAGGAATTTTGGAGGTTCCTGTCTCTGAGAACAGGTTCATTAGTGAATAATGAGACATTCCCCCATGACTTTTCACCCCAGAAATGTGATTGTGCCTGAGAGTATGTGTGTGTGTGTGTCTGTGAGTGTGTGTGTATATGTGTCTGTATAAGTATGTGTGTGTGTGTGTCTAAGTATGTATGTATGTATGTGTGTGTGTTTGTAGGTGTGTATGTGTCTGTGTAAGTATGTATATGTGTGTGCACACGTGCGTCTTTGTGTGTGTGTGTTTGTTGGTGTGCGTGTCTGTGTGTGTGTAGGTGTGTATACTTTTATGCGCATTTGCTGGTTCACATCTCAAGCTGTCCGCTCTCGTCTGCTATGAGACTGAGAATTACTCATCTTTAATCATCAAAGACAGACAAACACCTGTCAGACTGGCCCTCCGGACTACCCTCCATCACCCTTCCCAATGCCAACCCCCCAAGCTCCCCGCGAACACGGTTCTCCTCGTTAATGAAGGCACCAAGGCTGACGGTAGGTTAGCTACGCCCACCCCAGCCTGCTTGTAATGCTAACCACATGGACATGGGGTTGCGCAGGGAGGCCTCATCAGAAGCAGCCTGCTTGAGATGCTCTCCTGGTATCTGTGCCCATGAATATGTTCATATGTAATATGATACATGTAGATATGTGCATGGAGGCCCTGCTACCAGACCTCACACTCTGTCTCCTCAAACATGGCTGGTACTCTCCATGCGCTCCTGGCCTGTGGGGTTTTAGGAAATGCACTTGCATTTGTGTCTAAACCCGTGAGTATGGCAATGACAGTCATTGATTATAACCCCGAAAAAACAGGAAAAACTAAAACATTATTATTTTCAGCTTTTGTGCGGCAGCGATCTCGTTCCTTAGGCTGCCGACTCTCCTGTGGTCTCCACAGTCTCCACAGCCCGGGAGCTCAGTCATTCAGCTCCAAAGCTCACACCTTTACATTTTTCCCCTCCGCACTTTTGGATTCAGTTCTGTCCAAACTCAGTCGATGCAAGCGTGCTTTGTAAAATCCAGTTTATCGCGGTTAATCTCACCCTCGCACTTGTAGCCAGCGCTCTGAGGCAGGTGCCTCCTGCTGCAATGTGCACATCACGTGCAACGAGGGATCTGGGAACTCTGCCCCCTCCCCTCCTCTTTTTGACGTGTGCTGTTTTGGTGGAAACATTCACGCTGTGTTATCTATAGCTGCTGGTTGCCAACAGTTACAGGCTTCACTGCTGGGCTTCACTGGGTCATGTCTTTCAGAGGGTTGGCATGGAGAGTCAGGCCTGTTTTCATCACTGACTAGCTTCTGAGGGAGGGCTGCTAATAAACAGCCCAGACATTAAGTGTTTCCTGATTTTCCTCCTTGTGCACTTAAGCGATGTGGCTTTGGCAGAGGGGCTGATGGGAGATGTAGTCCAGAGCTCCAGTGGCCTATGCTTAAAGAACCTCGGGTGTCAGGGCTGAACAGCCTTACATTCGCATCTCTTGTTATGCCCTTTTCACAGGACAGAACAGAAGCACAAGAGTTGTGGCCACAGCCTTGCAGTGCTCCAAAGTTCAAAGCATTTCAGCTTTCCTTGTGTTATTTCGTTGTTGCTGTGTCCATCTTTGATTTGTCCTGATAGTAGGCACTTAGCATGTGCTGACAATGTGTCAGACTGATGCGCAGTCCTTTCTGTGGATTGTGTCTATGGACAGCTCACCTTTAGGCTCCTCTTTATGGCTTCATTTCTTATGGAACAATCAATGTGGGAACGCCCAGGTGGAGAGGCACGGTGGTGTTCTGTTCAGAATTGTCTTGAGACTTATAGAATGTAGAATGACTGTCAGAACCAGTGTGCGCACACACACACACACACAGATTCCCTTCATGTGAACGTTCACACAGAGGCCTCCTGCAGTCACCTGGGTTCTCGCAGAAGGCTCGTTGTCTTGAAGCACAGCAGCGGCAGCAGACCCAGCCCTCCCTGACGGGGGGATGGCTCACCACAATCCCAGCCATGGAAACGCACACTGCAGAACGCGCACGCACCGGGCCCCCCTCCCCCCGCTTTCTGCTCCGATAGACGGGCTGATTAGAGCCGCTAAATGAGAGCAGCTCGGGCGGCTGCGGCGATCGCTGGCGGATCCAGACGTTTGAAGTTTAAAAATCAATTCAACAGAGAAGATGATGGCTATGAGGCAATCCGTGCCTTTTCAATAACGGCTCAATGCCAGAATCCGCACGACGCCTGTGGACAGTATTTAAATTCATTAATTTTGTTATGGTTATTAAATTAGAATCTTTTCACAGGATCCTGATCCCACAGACAGCGTCTGGTCCAGTTGAGCAAAAGGATAAGTGATGATAAGGAAGTCTGTGAGCAACCTATGGTGCGCAACTGATCGAGTTTCAATAGGCCTAAAAGGTGAAAACTGGTTCAGGATCAGTTCCTGGCAGGTTTTGGTTCCTGCTTTTGAGAGGAAGTAAGTACAAAACTACTTCCAACAATCTGCAAAGGCACTGCAAGGGCTCAGGTTGCTGACCTTGGGTCAGAACAGGCATTTCACACCACATTGTTTATAATTCGGGACGGACCAACTGATTTTACAGCCGTTGTTGAAGGCAGAAAGAACATGAAGCAACTAATCATAAAAGTGGTGGATTCAAGTCCCGCCACTCATCACAGGGATGGTTTTCTGTTGCTCCCTTTGGCCCAAACAAGCGCAGCATTATATAGAAGGCAAGCAATAACTGCAGCCAATGAGAAGCACTGTTTTTTTTTTTCAACAGGCAGAACACTTGCTGTTATAATGAAATGAATCCCTCAAGGCCGTCGGATAGGAAGAGATCCCATCTGTCCAGCGCGTCCTTTCCTTAAAACCGAGGACGACATCAACAACAGCGGAGTCTCTGTAGCTCTCCTCTGGGGGCTCTCCTTTTCCGTTTGTGTTACTTGCCTTGCAGATGCCCTTCTCGCGGGCGATTTGCATAGCCACGCTCGCATCATGTCATCCATTCTCTCAGCTGGAGGTTCACAAAGCAAACCACCAAGGCGAGGTAGCTGGTTCAAGGGCGCAACAACAGCGCGCACCAGGAAAACCAAACCTGCAGCCCTCGATCTGCTATAGTGCACCCCCGTAACCGCTGCTTCTCCTCTGTGACAGTCTTAATCTCTGAAAAAAAAGATACATACAAAAATACAGAACAAGCACAAGGTCATTTTAGACAGAACTTGAAGTGTGGGAGCTCTTTAATCACGAATCCTGTTAAACGCTGGGCGGCCAAGTGCGTCTATTGCCAAAATTAGAGCGGGAACGTGAGCCCGCCGCGATTCCCTTCAAATTACCGGCCGCCTCAGAGCTGGCGCTTCCTCTGCGATGACAGTCATCGCGCTCGTCTGGCAAACTGTGAAAAGCAGCGCTAACAAGCTGCCCGAATTCGCGCATGCAGGCAAGCGGGAAGGACTGCTCAGAAAACACTCTTCCTTCCTTCCTTCCTTCCTTATTTACATACCCCTCCAAAAACACACTCAAATCTTTGTCATGCATCGTCAAATTAAAACGAGTCCTGCACTATGCCGCCCTAGTTAGGTTCGAAGAGGATAAGTCGGCCTGATGGTTAACCGCTCCTGTCTTCCGTTGGAACAGCTGTCAGGACAGTGATACAATGCTTCACACAAGCCTTTTGTCGGGCTGTTGATGAATTCGTCCAAAATCGACCCTCTCTCCCATAAACCGGTGCAATAAATCGAATTAATACAGACAGTTTTCTATTCCATCCTCTGACAATTATATCTGAATTCCACTTTTTATACTAAATTTAACTCACTTAAAAAAAAACTGAAGATTTACGTTGCCGGTTTCATTTAGTGCTTTCATCCTGCAGGAAGCCGTACGCTGTATATATACAACACTTAACAGGGTGTGTGTACAGTATTTATGCAATAGACTACTTATCGCTTAACTATCATACACATACACTTACATCAGTGTTTTTCGTGTTTTTTATGTTTTAAGGTAATAGGACTACTGTCTTCCCGTTTATGAGGAGGAGCCAAAGAGGAATGTGGACAATAAACTTATCCTGTTCTGTTCAGTTCTGTATGTGCTCTGATAAGACATGAAAATCTGGGTATCTGTAATTCCAATAGTTCCACATCGACAGCTGTCTGAAAGGGCGGTCAGAGAGAGCATCGGTGGCGTGCTGGCCGCGGTGGACGCCCGGCTGGCACTGTGCGATTTCAGTTTTTACTGTCATCGTGCACGGATCAGCACACTCCTCGCGCCATCGTTACCTCATCAATATTCTCACAGGGACAGACCTGTGACTTTTCTCCAAATGCACCAAGCGACAATGAATCACTACTGTGTGGAAAAAGACCACACACAAAACAGAAATACGCGCTAAGTACTCTCTCTGCCCCTTCACAGCCAGGAATATAAAACAACTGCTATTCAGATGTGACTTTTCAATTTTGAATTGTAAGCTTTCGGTGTTTTACACCTCCGGTGATACGCTGTCTTAGGCGGAAGATTCAGAGTGCTCCCGCAGTATACGGATGACATGTCATTTTTATTTGTGGAACAGACTGACATATTTTTTACACCAGAGATATTTATGCATCTGGCTGTGAAGTATTAACGCTCATATTTTGAATGTACAAAGAGTCAATAAAGCAGACGCTGTGTTCTACTCTAACGGAGACACATAATTTCAGCAGGCGAGCTGGGAGGGGGTTGCCAGGGGAGGATGGATGGGTTGACGTTCCGTCTGTTTTATTATAAGCCTTCTCTCAGTCCTGTGTTTTGATGGAGGGAGAGGGGGGGGGGGGGACGCGAATTAACGACATCTGCATTTCCACAACTGCGGCGAATGAGTTTCAAATCACATTCCGAATTCCAAAGCTCACTCCACTGAACTCTTTAAATGGTTCATGTCCCCTTTCCGATATGGTTCATTTTTATTAAAACACAGAATATAGACAGTACTCACGGTGCTTAAAAAGTGAGTTCTGATGAGAAATGATGAAAAAACCAAGGAATTTGCAATGGTCCACCCATCTCCTGGATCACGCGGCTGGATTTCCGCAGCGCAAGCGCGAATTCACCATTTCTGTTGCAGTTCATAAGCACGCTCTGTTATCTTTTGCAAAGGGTGAATGTCATACGCATGGAAAATAATTTATCAAATAGCCTCACCTTTCCACATCACTGCATACAATTCATCACTCACTTGGCGCGTTGGGTAGACCAGACGCAAGCAGCCCTTAGTGTCACTGGCGCTCCTGGTGGAGCTACACGCATGTTATTCTCGAGTGCGCTCCTTGTCCTTCTCTACTAATTGCCCGAGTGCAGAGTGGTGATGTTGGAGTCCCCTTGTAACGCCCTGCAGAGTGTTCCGCTGGCAGGTTGGGATTGACATTGCCAAGGCCGTTTTGTTTCTATTTTTAAAACAAGGTGCACTATTGAAGGGCGCGTGGTTTACGAAAGGACACGCCATAAATCCTACTCAGTCATGTTATCGAGCCACGCGAGAATGGGCATATATATTTTTTTCTTACATGTATGTACGCTAATAGTTGTGATTTGTCATTCTCTTTTGTCTGATTGAGTAAAGCCCACCTTCTCATTTGCATTTAGATGTGTTCACTTGGCAGACGCTTTTATCCACAGCGAAGCGCAAACCAAGGTGCGTCAATGAATGAATTTGATAAAGCCGCAGAAACAGAAAACGGCAGTAAACCCAGTTAAAACAAAAACTGCTGCGATTACTCTCTCAGTAAAGACAGATCACAGTTTTCAACAGCCGTGCTAAAGGAAGATCCATTTTTTTCATGTAATGTCAGTTGTTTGTGAATTCATGTACGAGGCACCCGGTGCGCCTTTGTGTGAGGTCTCCCTGGTGTGTGAGAGAGGGATGCGTCAGTCTGTTACGCGCAAAGCGAGAGCGAGACGCTGCCGGCCATTCA